>NW_026683225.1:132534-137534 GCF_030247195.1 Topomyia yanbarensis | reverse complement strand
CGTTGTTCCCCAGTTCAGTTCAGCTCAGCCCCCGCACAACGCCAGGACGAATTACTACTTTAAGCATTTACTCTACCAGCTTGTCGCTATGTGATACCGGGAATTTACGGGCATCTTTATCTCCGCCTGGGCGTAGAGGACCATCCAACGAGACTCTGTCTCGGTTCCATTCCCGGTGCGGGGTCCCACCGTTGCTTCTTATGAAGTAATGGAATGCATTTCCTCGAAGATGCTGGTCGGTCGGTTCTTCTCGCCTCGCCGGGTGGTAAATGGTGCAATGCAATTGTCGTTGGCTCCAGTACCAACTTTACCAGCAGCAGCAGCAGTGGCAGCTTGATTCTGCAGAATTTGTGACTGGGATGGTCGTTTGACGGTGTGTCCCAGTGGTAGCATTTCTATGGCCCAACGACACACACAAAACCAGAGGAATCGCAGCGGGATGGCTACTATAACGGGAGAACAAATAAAAATAATTCTGTATGAGGAAAAGCGAATGATGCAATTGTAGCCAACGGGCGGAGGAAATAGTAGAAGGAAAAATGTGTCTCCACGAGCTGGTGGAGATTACAGCACTGAGAATTATGGGTGTAGCCCAAACTGCGGGCGATTTCTCTCACACAGTCTGTGTTGCACTGTAGGAAAAAAAATTAAGAAATCGGGAAAAGATAAAAATCAAACATAAAACATAAAACATAAAATATAAAACATAAAACATAAAACATAAAACATAAAACATAAAACATAAAACATAAAACATAAAACATAAAACATAAAACATAAAACATAAAACATAAAACATAAAACATAAAACATAAAACATAAAACATAAAACATAAAACATAAAACATATAAAACATAAAACATAAAACATAAAACATAAAACATAAAACATAAAACATAAAACATAAAACATAAAACATAAAACATAAAACATAAAACATAAAACATAAAACATAAAACATAAAACATAAAACATAAAACATAAAACATAAAACATAAAACATAAAACATAAAACATAAAACATAAAACATAAAACATAAAACATAAAACATAAAACATAAAACATAAAACATAAAACATAAAACATAAAACATAAAACATAAAACATAAAACATAAAACATAAAACATAAAACATAAAACATAAAACATAAAACATAAAACATAAAACATAAAACATAAAACATAAAACATAAAACATAAAACATAAAACATAAAACATAAAACATAAAACATAAAACATAAAACATAAAACATAAAACATAAAACATAAAACATAAAACATAAAACATAAAACATAAAACATAAAACATAAAACATAAAACATAAAACATAAAACATAAAACATAAAACATAAAACATAAAACATAAAACATAAAACATAAAACATAAAACATAAAACATAAAACATAAAACATAAAACATAAAACATAAAACATAAAACATAAAACATAAAACATAAAACATAAAACATAAAACATAAAACATAAAACATAAAACATAAAACATAAAACATAAAACATAAAACATAAAACATAAAACATAAAACATAAAACATAAAACATAAAACATAAAACATAAAACATAAAACATAAAACATAAAACATAAAACATAAAACATAAAACATAAAACATAAAACATAAAACATAAAACATAAAACATAAAACATAAAACATAAAACATAAAACATAAAACATAAAACATAAAACATAAAACATAAAACATAAAACATAAAACATAAAACATAAAACATAAAACATAAAACATAAAACATAAAACATAAAACATAAAACATAAAACATAAAACATAAAACATAAAACATAAAACATAAAACATAAAACATAAAACATAAAACATAAAACATAAAACATAAAACATAAAACATAAAACATAAAACATAAAACATAAAACATAAAACATAAAACATAAAACATAAAACATAAAACATAAAACATAAAACATAAAACATAAAACATAAAACATAAAACATAAAACATAAAACATAAAACATAAAACATAAAACATAAAACATAAAACATAAAACATAAAACATAAAACATAAAACATAAAACATAAAACATAAAACATAAAACATAAAACATAAAACATAAAACATAAAACATAAAACATAAAACATAAAACATAAAACATAAAACATAAAACATAAAACATAAAACATAAAACATAAAACATAAAACATAAAACATAAAACATAAAACATAAAACATAAAACATAAAACATAAAACATAAAACATAAAACATAAAACATAAAACATAAAACATAAAACATAAAACATAAAACATAAAACATAAAACATAAAACATAAAACATAAAACATAAAACATAAAACATAAAACATAAAACATAAAACATAAAACATAAAACATAAAACATAAAACATAAAACATAAAACATAAAACATAAAACATAAAACATAAAACATAAAACATAAAACATAAAACATAAAACATAAAACATAAAACATAAAACATAAAACATAAAACATAAAACATAAAACATAAAACATAAAACATAAAACATAAAACATAAAACATAAAACATAAAACATAAAACATAAAACATAAAACATAAAACATAAAACATAAAACATAAAACATAAAACATAAAACATAAAACATAAAACATAAAACATAAAACATAAAACATAAAACATAAAACATAAAACATAAAACATAAAACATAAAACATAAAACATAAAACATAAAACATAAAACATAAAACATAAAACATAAAACATAAAACATAAAACATAAAACATAAAACATAAAACATAAAACATAAAACATAAAACATAAAACATAAAACATAAAACATAAAACATAAAACATAAAACATAAAACATAAAACATAAAACATAAAACATAAAACATAAAACATAAAACATAAAACATAAAACATAAAACATAAAACATAAAACATAAAACATAAAACATAAAACATAAAACATAAAACATAAAACATAAAACATAAAACATAAAACATAAAACATAAAACATAAAACATAAAACATAAAACATAAAACATAAAACATAAAACATAAAACATAAAACATAAAACATAAAACATAAAACATAAAACATAAAACATAAAACATAAAACATAAAACATAAAACATAAAACATAAAACATAAAACATAAAACATAAAACATAAAACATAAAACATAAAACATAAAACATAAAACATAAAACATAAAACATAAAACATAAAACATAAAACATAAAACATAAAACATAAAACATAAAACATAAAACATAAAACATAAAACATAAAACATAAAACATAAAACATAAAACATAAAACATAAAACATAAAACATAAAACATAAAACATAAAACATAAAACATAAAACATAAAACATAAAACATAAAACATAAAACATAAAACATAAAACATAAAACATAAAACATAAAACATAAAACATAAAACATAAAACATAAAACATAAAACATAAAACATAAAACATAAAACATAAAACATAAAACATAAAACATAAAACATAAAACATAAAACATAAAACATAAAACATAAAACATAAAACATAAAACATAAAACGTGAAATCATTTTTTCTGGGTATTTTCCAGCAAATTTTAAACCATGATAATCTAGGGCATCATATTTTTTTCTTAAAGATGAATTCCATATTTCGAAAGTTGAATAAATTTCAGTTTCGATAGAGTGATTCTTCGAATATTGAATTTCGAATATCTTGCACGAAAGTGAATTCAAACACGCTGCCATCTTCCAGGGCTCTACTACTACTCGCATTCTTAAACATTGATAAGCAATCTGCAAAGTAATTACCCCATAACTGTAGAAACATAATTGGAAACGGAAATCAATGCTCGAACTTCACTGTACGTTTAAAGCATACGCTATCCAACAAAGGCGAACGACAATGTTGCGATCCTCAGCATTTCCATTCGCTACACGCCCTAAAACTAATGGACACGCATAACACTTCTGACTGGCTATGATGGGTTCATCCACTTATATTCGACCATTGAAAACTCTGACTTCTACTGTTTCGGGTGTTGATTCAGTGGATTAACGGTGGGATGTAAAAGTGCTGCGTACAACAGTTTGACCGAAAAAAAAACAGAGAGAGAGGGCACCACGGTCATGGCAGATGTCTGCAGATTAGATTTTCGTTCGATTTAGAACCTCGTAAAAATCATTGAAACGTTTCATCCTCACAGAAGTGCTTTCAGAGAAAGGGGTAGCAGACAAACAGATACCCGATTTAAATAGACTATTACGATCTCTTGCAAGTATTTCTTGTCATTTGGCAGTTTTTACTATCCCATTGCATTTCGTAGTTGAACACTTTTTGGGTGTTTGTTAAAATGGAAATTTCCCCTCTTGTGATGGATTGTTTTAAAAATAACGAGATAGGCAAGGAAAATAAGAAGAGATTAACCTTGACGAGAAAGATAAAGAAACACTCGCCTGATTGTCTGTGGTCGTCTGTTGCCATAGTACTTAGAATGATTGTGGTATCGTATGAACGACTCAATCCAACGAGGACGAACCGTAAACTGCTCCTGGAATTATTTCTGCACCCACCCCCGCACCAAAACAGAGAGCTACTGTTGAAGAAATAAGCATTATCTATTCCACACTAGAGGTGTGCGCCGATGTATTTTTAATCGGCGGCGGCGTAAGCAACATATTTGGCCGGCGGCGGCGGCGTCACGCCGTTGGACCCTATCGGCGGCGGCGCGCCGGCGTGTGTCGGCGTGACGAATATTGACGCCTATGCAACTAAAAACAATTCTTGGCAGTAAAATTCCTCTCCCAAATTGGTAACAGACTTCGCAGCACATACAAACAGACGTTACCAGCTAGAAGAAAATTCTAAAAAAAAATCGCTCACGATGTACTAGCGACATCTGTTGAACACATTGCACAAAATGGAATTATCGCAATCATATCAAGTAATTTTTTTTCAACTGAAGCTCCAATAGTGCCCACCT
>NW_026683225.1:107034-132034 GCF_030247195.1 Topomyia yanbarensis | reverse complement strand
TGCATTTCAAAATAAAAGTTCATTGGAACCAGAGAACTGTAACTAGCCTCTGGGGCTTCTGAGACCCCTTGCCTTTTTAGGGGTTAATCCTGTAACTACGTTAGTGTTGGATTCTGATGAGACGAAGTCGAAACGCGTATTCCATAACTAATATAGTTATAGGTTTTGTCCACTTCACGTTCTAAGATGATTTTAAACAATTTTCTCTTTAATAGAGAAAAAATAGTTTTTACCAAAATTGCTCTTCACTAAGGAGAAATATAGCATAGTGAATATTTCATTCATCACCAACAATAATACACATTTCTAAAGCTCCGAACATTGCCTGAATGCCGAAACAAAAATCAAATCTCATAACATCCGACGGAAAAGACGCTCTGGTTGGCTACCACTAGAACACAAAATCAATAAATGACCGACGAATATTCAAAACCTTTCTTCGGTATAGTTTAATCAAAATTGATCCCAAAGTTAAACATCAAAATTAAGCGAATCTATAAATATAAGCAGAACAGTTCATTTCAAGGCTAGGAAGGACGGAATAGAAAAACTCGAATATTTAGTTAGTATTTTAATGGAATTAAACGAAAAACATTTGCCTTGACAGGGCTAATGGAACGTTTAGTGCCGTGGCCCAAATTATGACCTTAGCGATTGTCGTTTATCCGTAAATTGAGGTTATGAATTATACCCTGGATAATCTGAATTCTATTATTTAATACATTTTATTTCGCAGCACAAGAACGTTTTTCATGGTAAATTCTTCATGATTAAAAAATTCTTTTAAACAAATTTAAATCTAAATTTATGGTCACTTAACCGCCGGATTATTAGTTCTTACTATGTTGGCTCAGAAAGGCTTGTCGAAAACAGACTGATTAAAACAAATGAAAGTGAAAGGCAAATCTAGACGTGGATTAATTATCAACTTTTGGTGTAGTCAAGAATGAACCAATGAACATATGTTTCAGTTCTTTTTATGAATCATTTCATAGAAATTTGTTAAACATATCCCAAAATTAACGCGGAAAAATGTAAATTCATGCAAAATTCAAGAGAATATAACAATCATTTTGAAATGACATTCCCCTTACTCTGAACCTTCCGCTAGTGGGTTATATCAGACAATTTTAAACCGCGAGGCTCTACCAGATCATGACTCAAATAGCGATAAGGGTGACATGATGTCAATAAGTTGTCTTGATATACAGTCGTGATACGCGAATTTTGTAACTGGACCGCTTTTTAGCTGGACCACAGTCCAACTAAAAAGAATCAATGTTAAAATATTATGTCAAAATTCAATTCGACAATCAAACTGACAGAAATTGGAGATGTGAACTCATTGTATTACTCCTTTGGAGAGTTTATGACACCCGTCTGCCGGTCCAACTAGCTAATCAAATTCTTTAGTTAGGTTTATCTTTATACAAACTTGGTCATCGGAAAGTTAGTTGAGCTAACACCTACCTAACTCCATGACCAGAGTTGTTTGCATGTGCCTAAATACACGGAACATCTTTTTTCTGTAAAACTCTCCTAGTCAGTGGGGGAATAGTAATCACACACACACATACATACACAATGATCGTTGTCATATTTTAATTGACATTTATCTAAGAGTTTCCGAAAAAAGTCAGAGTTACAATTGTCGTTTTTAAATGGCACCAGGAGTTAGCAACTTGCCGCCAACCGACGCTACGATCGGCCATCAGACTACTAGCAATCGACATACGGATCTGGCGTGCAAACTTGGATACAACGGTAGTTTACGTATGCGACATTGAGTGCGATGGTGATTTGTAACTAATTTTTAGTCGAATGATTACACAGGTTTTTAATTCCATTTGAATGTTCACTATAAACTTTGAGTATAAAATTCGAATCGAGGTTCCTCTAAGTAAGTCGAGTCTAAAAAAGTTTCGACGTAAAAATCGAACACAGTAAAAACGTGTTTTTTACTGAGTAGTGTTTTTACCCAAACGACTCTTATACCTAAGTTAACGCCTTGAACATTCTAATATACCAAACAGGGTTTTACTCAAATGGCAAATATTACTAAGTCATTTCACGAAAAACTTTTGTTAACACTATCTTTTAAATTAAGTCTCCGATGAAAAGCTATCTATTTTGGCGTGAATTACTACAAGAAACAAAGCTTGAAAATTTTTCAGATCGCCCAAAATTTTCAAAAGTCAAATTCATCACATACGATGTGATATGATATGAACACGTACTAAAGAAAATCAATGGCAAAAACCTACCGACTAGCTGGATAGCCTCATCAAAGCTATGACTTTTAGGTTCTCCACCGCTATTTCCCAGCTCTTTATTGTTGACAAATGTTTCGATTGTAAAAACTTTTCCCGCACCACGCTCAACTTGTTGAATCATTTTGTTCGCACTATATTTCGATAGGACACGTATGCAATCTGGTTACATCGATCGGTTATTCTCTATCGAAATACGATAAACACTCTCAAACACCTGCAGCGCAGCGGGAAATTGCAGCTATTATCGCTAGGAAGCTCCATCAACGACTGTCGTCTGTGGAGATTGTTTCCTAAAACTGTCTTTCTTCCATATCTACTGGTCTTTCCAACTATACAAACTGATAAGATACATTTAAACTGTTGACATGGTTTTTAAGATGTTTTCTAGTAAAGATATCAACAATCCGTGACGCGTGGTGCTTACCTAAACCCATCAAAACAACAATTTTTCATCGTCGGCAGAGACTAATACATGGTATTACAGGTGGATTTTGGATTTAATGTACCTTATTTGTTCAATTTAATATTTTCCTATGTTTGATTGTATTTATTGAGAGAAATTACCAAATAAAATACGTTAAAAGCAAGGACTACTTAGTGTACACCAATAACTGTAAGTCACTTGGCCCTACCTTGGCAAGAATACGGTCAACGAAGCTCCAAATATCAGAATAGCCGAGAACACATACAGTGTCGCCACGCAGCTATCCACCATCACAAAACCAACAACACTGCTGAAGGTGAAACTACTCAATCGTGCCATCATCATACTAAGCGAAACGGCCATCGCCCGAACGTGGGTGGGGAAGATCGAAACTGACGACGTATTCACTAGTACCATTGACAACCCGCCCAGGACTACCTCGGTGCAAAACAGTACGACAATGGCATAACGATTCGTCACGAACTGCAGTATGATACCGGCAGCGGCTGCAATAAGAAAGTTAATTACCAGCATAACGCGTTGGTTGATCTTTCCCAGCAAAAGCGTAACTACGAGCGAGCAGCCTGCACCGTAAGCTCCCATCACCAGTATGTAGATGAATGTTTCAGTATTGATTTGTGCCATGCACTCTTCCTCATTGAAGACATCCTTTGAAGCATTTACCGTGCGCGTACTTTGCACGACGGAACATATGGTAAGATCTCCTTCGGTAGAAGTGACCTGGTTCATCAGTTCCGGGTACCACAGGCCCAATCCGCCGTACCTGAAAGGCGTACAGATACATTATGATTTTTCTCCAATAACTATGTCAGAACTTACACAGCAAATGCACTGATTTGCTGCAGGCAACAGACAGTAAAGTACAGAAGCAATGGCCACTTAAACAGCGGAGCCGTCTGCTGCCATAAGGAACGGAATATTCCAAGAGTCCCAGCAGACAACTCTTTCTCGGGGATTAACACTGAAATAGGAAATCCTTTCAGAGATCCTTTGTTTTTTTGGTAACAATGCTTCAAAACTTCCAAGGCACGATCGATTCTTCCCTGTGCCATGTAGAATTTAGGACTCTCTGGAAAGAATCTAAACAAAAAGGCTGCCAACAATCCCGGAATGGTGTAAACTATGAACAGCAAACGCCATGGTTGGTAGTGGTAGTCCGGCGCGATCGCCCAACTCCAATCGTACGAAAGGATCCACCATCCGACGACTACGAGAGAAACCATATAAACAACGTCGCACCATATAATACAACTAAAGCTTACGTGCAATATAAATCATGGTGCCCATGGCCCACACCGAAGTGAAAACAATGACCTGAGCCCTCTTCGAAGGTGAACAGAACTCTCCTAGGTACGCGTAGATCGTTGCCGAAGGAGCCGATGAGCTAAAAATAATTTGATTATCTCGCGAATAACGCGTTCACTTCGCCACCAAAAACTTACCAAACACCCGCCATCAGTCTCAGTATCAAAAGTGAAACAAAGTCATTCGTGAAGCTGGAAGCCACTGCGCATACCGCCGCAGCATACAACGCATACTGCATTACCTTCTTTCGACCCTGCGTATCGGATAGATAGCCGGAAAAATACGACGCTGCTACGATCCCCAGAAACGTCGATCCACTCAGTATGCCTTGGTTGCCGGTTTCCAATCCCAGATCGCACTTGGCCGCCGGTAAAATCACACTAATTCCCATCGTTTCGCAGATGGTCGCCATAACAATCAGACAGCAGAGCAGCGTCGTCTCCAGCTGAACCCTTCCAAAGCCTACCTGATCGAGGGCGTCTTCGAATTGGACCGGGAATCGTTTTTCGGGCGGCACCACGCCGTTCACGTTGGTAGGTGATGAAATTTGTGACATTCCAAACAAACCGGCTTTCTTTCCGAACAGACGAACAAAGCACAGTCCGACACAGTCTCCGCGCGTGAATGTGATTCTGTAAGTAGGTACCTAATCACCTAGCGCAAATAAAGCCGAATTATGTCGTAAATTGGCTAGGGTGGTTTCGCACCATGCAACGTACACATCGCACTCAATTCTGTTCGGTAATTTTCGCACAGCCCGGTTTAGTCAGCAAATTTAGGAACAGATATCGCAGCGAAGTTATCCGAGACTAAATAAACGTTACTTTTATGACGATTTCAGAACAAAACAAACTGCTCGGTTGTGAAGACCTCGACGAAAGAAAGCAGAGATTCGGCAGAACAAATTTTACTATTTTTTACTAAACGTATACTTTCTTCGGAGGTTTAAAAAAAATTAAAATTGTTGATTATACAGCAAGCTGAACGAAATCCGATGGTTAAAATAAATAGGTTTAAATGTCATTAAAGGTCAATTTACCACTTCTTTTTTAAAGTATGTAGTTTTCTGTATCCAACACCAGAGCTGCAAATTTCCACCAGGTTGTTTTGAACTTGAAGGAAGAACAAATCTCAAATCATGCCCTACTATGTTCAATTCGCCGTTTTTCGTTTGCATCATTCATTCAAACAGCCTAGCTGCTCCATCATTTTCCATTCATTTTCGATTTCATTGACCATATGAATATCTCTGTACTGGGATATTGACGAAGTTTTTCAAGCAAAACTACTCTGAACATACTTCTTACTGCTCATGTAAGCTTGAAAACGCAAAACATGTCAACATTTAACCTAAACTGACCTCTACAGAGCAGACGACAACTTTGGCTGGTGAATGAAAAAGCATCAATTTGAAATGAAGACGTACGGTTTGGTTATGAAAATCCCGCCAACTTCAAAGTGAATGATTAAGGCAGGCTTTGAATTTGAATCATGGTTGGGTATGATTGAGCTGAAAGTTGGCATTTGAAAATGAAAATTTGCACCACTGTCCAACACACTTAACTTGTTCTACCGAAAGACAGCCTTTTTCGCCCATTTTACCGAGTACATTGCCGAGCACTCGGCAAATAACGCGTTTTTTCAAGATCTCAATAGCAGTGATGTTTGTTTTGTGAAACTCGGGTGAAATTATTACCAAATGAGGTTAAAGCAGGTGGAAAGTCTCATGCACCAACTCCTATTTCATACACATGTATGTCCATAAACATTGCAACTGTGTGAGATTATTCCATTTGGTCTCCATGAAATTATTCCATAAGGTCTCCATGAGATGTACACATCCACGATCCCACGCGCGAGTTTGATCATACAATAAAACACATTCTAATCTGTCACTGTATCAGTGTAATGGCCCTTTTGTTTTCCTTCATCTGTCATAATGTTCTGATAGGTAGAGGAAACAAAACGAAAACAGCGTATCGGCCGGATTATTTTTGTAATGGAACCTAAACAACCGGTATTTTACAGCTCCGGGACAAGTTTTACAGGGGCACATAGAATTTCAACAGTACTATAATAATGCTTTATGCGATCTAATTCAACTGTTTCAATTGGCACACATGACAGCTGGAAGAAAACAAACCCGTTGATACAACTCTAAATAGTGTGTGTGTGTGTGTGTATGAAACGATTTTTATAGAACTCTATGCAACGTTCGTTTCCTAATAATCTTTCTAGACCATTAACGACTCGCACTCAATGGTTTATTCAAGTATCTTTCTTTTCACCGCAAATAATGTAACAAACTAAGACAAAACAAAGATTAATAAATCGATTTCATTCATAAAAAAATCTCCATTAGCTTTTTCCACTGTGAATTTTTTCGTATTCTTCGATGCTTCAACGATCGCATCGGACATATTTCTTGTTCACAGCAAGTGTAAACGCGACTGTGAACGTAACCAAGGTGGAGTGGTGAATATAAATGTCATTACTGTTTACGGTGAACGTTCGCCTCAAAGTGCAGTAATATTAAAAGCCATTCATGTTGTATTGTTCCCGGCCGGATTTTGTGTGGTATTAAAACCCGTGACGTTCTCTGCGGTCAGATTTACACTCCATAAAAACTGTCATTTTTATGAAGACTCATTTCCCGCCACGGGAAGTTAAATCACGGGCACTTACACAGGGGCCGTGACACGTTTCCTGAGCACTATTTGGGCTCTCCGTGAAAATGAACGTGAACGTGTATTGAATACCTTTCTTTGGTCACGGTTCACGACGTCGTGAACAACGATTTTATGCTCAACTGGCAGTTTAAAGTTTATCAGAATACAATCTAATACTCGTAGGTGAACGTTCATCGTAAAAGCCCATTTACACCAACGACGTTGTTTACACCCTCGATGAAAATGAACGTGAACTTGATTCGCGCCAAATTATTTTCTCCAATGTCTATAAGCGCATAGAAATTGATGAGAATGAAACTAAACGACACACCATTAATGTACTTAATTATTAATATTATTAGACTTAATTGAATCAATGCAATAATATTCATATTCCACGACCATTTCTAATATCCCACAGTGAAATATGTTCGCAGTGGATAGTGTTGGGTGAAGTTGCTAAGCTGGTGGTCAGCATGAGTAAATTTCAAATCGTTTTATTTACGTCGAGCTAGTCACTTTTAAAATGTTTAAAAAATTGTTAACGTTATTCCAGTTTGCTTAATTCTTACAAACTAACAACAATCACGAATTGATTGCTCTAATCTCCTACAATATGTGGATTTCAATATTCAACCTCCTTTTTAAGAATACCTTATGCCAGGACCAATTACGGGTATAATGAGCCATTTGCTAGTATGTGTCGTCTATTCAATCGTTGTTCTAATGTCTTTGATTTTCACTTGTCCCCAGATGTTGTAAAGCGATTGTTCCATAATACCCTGTCATATCGATAATAATCTCAGTGTTAATTTGTAAGCGTAAATATTGTACTCGTAGTATTAGTTATAGTGAATCGTTTATATGTATCATTTGGATGTTTGTAATCTGTTGGTACAAAAGATGAGGAGGTTTTATGCCTGCTGGAGAGCGAGATTGAAAGGATTTCAGCTCCAGCGGGCTTATCCCTGCTCCCAAATAAAACAAATAAACTATTTTTCGGAAATATCAAAAAAAAAATCTTGTTGTGTTTTGAAATGGCTTCACTTTGAAAAATATAGATAAACAAGAATTGGACCAGAAATATAATACACGTCTCAGTTCAAGTCTTTGAAAGATCCTAAAAATGCAAATAAAGGGCTTGAAATCAAATTGGTCGATTTACATCAAAATCAAAGGTGAATTTAAAATTGAATAGAGGACCTTTTTATTAAATTTTTTTCATTGAAATCAACTACTTCAATAAGAATGTTTTAATGTTTATGGAAGGACGCACCAACAAAAATAATTCAAGAATAATTTTAAAATAGCTATTTCCATCATATGCACTAAAAATAAAAATCAATCGCAAAGGGATCCACCCTAGAAAAAAAAATATTTATTCTCTTTTATAGCTCGGCATACCGAAATGTCATTCTGGTGATAACATTCAGCGAGCCCCGTCAAAGTTAGAACATTGCAGTCTTATCTCCGATTCAGAATAAGAGAAACACTCATATCAATGAGGTATAAACAGATGACGCTATTATGGCACTACAGTATTCGCGAGATTAATCTAACTGCATTGATGTGAACAGCTGCTTTTTAAGCCTTATTGAGACTTTCCGTGAAGGTAAGCGTGAATATGTGCTAAATTGTCTTCTGCGTTCATGGTTCTTTTAAACATTTTGATAACTATTTAACGCTCACCAACCTGACAAAATTCATGACAGAGCTGTCGGATGAAGTATTCGTCAAAATTAGGTTGTACACCAAACGAACACAATTCGAATGAATTTCGTTTGATAGTTTTAGATACTTTGTTCACATGAGGGTTACGTGAATTCAAATGAAATAGATGAACATCCATCGCATTGGGCATTATGTTCGAACTCATGCAATTGACAAATTAATCAAACCACCAAGAATCGTGAAATATGACCTTCATTCATCATACGTTCGTTCATGCAGAACTCAATTTCGGAGGCGATCGTTCACCGTGAATAGCGATGACGTTTATATTCACCTCTCCTTTTCGATTCCGTTCACCGTCTAAATTGGCCTTAACGCCTGATGGCGTTTTTGCTTGAACCCGAAACTGAGTCAGGTTCTAGCCCCAACCGCTGTCAGTTCATACAGTTTGACAGCAGTTGGGGTTAAAAACTGACTCAGTTTCGCTTCAAGCAAAAACGACATGAGTTAAAGCACTATTTAAACTCTTCGTGAAAATGAATCGATTTCGTATCGATTGCGTCTATCGTTGCGCTCGCACTCCCGGTGAACAAGAGAAAAATCCACTGCGAATATATTTCACTGTGGATTATTGAAAATGAAATGGGAATATGAATATTATTGCATTGATTCAATTATATCGATCAATTGGGCATGAATTCGTTAAGTATATTAATGTATTATCATTTAGTTCCATTTTCATTGGGTGCTATGCTCTAATAAGCGAGATATTGAGAAAAAAACAAGATGGTGTACATCAAGTTCACGTTCACGAGCCCGAATGACAACAGTTAAAAGGGTCATAAATCAAGACAAAAAAAGAGTTTACGTTCATTTTCACCGAGGGTGTAAATAGGTTTTACTTCATAGTTTTTTCATTGAATCAAAGTGTTTCACGTTCAATTTACATGACATTCTCCGGTTGAATTGTATTGTATATTTTGGTTGCCATAAAAAATCGACAATTTTTACTCAATGTTAATATGCATGCGGTTTTGCTTGAAAACCTGAAACGAAACCACGTATTGATAGATACTATCCTAATTTTTAAATCAATAGCGTTGAACCTATGACAGAAACTAGTTGCAATCAAGCAGCTTGACGAGTTTTTTCGAAACTGAATCAGTGTTACCCTCAAGCAATAAGGACAATAGAAATTTCCCTTACACAATTGTAACCTGCATGCCAACCTATCACAAAGAAGGAACTTGTTCATCACCGTTTAAAATGTAAAAAAAAGTTTTTTTTTCCCGTTGCACAATTATTGTTCTAAAAAGTGTCCAACCAGCAAATCAATCACGATTATACTGCCTTTGTTTAGTCATCCTGTTTTTACGTACTGTACTAACCTCTCTCATACAGCATTCACAAGTCCCTCTTACACACACTCAACCCGCCACACATATCTCTAGCTCTGTGCGAGTGTGTCTAGTTCTCTCTCTTTGTTTCTTCTTATAGGTTGGCACGCAGCGAACTACCTCCCAATTATAACAGTTATCATTCGGGACTTGACAAAATAATCGGCTATTTCATCCTAGAAGCTATCGATAGAGCCCATTCGTCCAATGCTAGACCAAGGTGAGGGTGCACTGGGGTGGGGGAAAACAGTAAAACACTTGGGTCGATTTCTTCACTTGAACGCAAACCGAGTTTCATTCGAGTGAAGAAATTGACCATTACAAATTGTCAATCAATTCGAACACGTTATTTTTTGTTTCTATCTGGATAGAGTAGCACGCCAAATGAAGTGCAGACGTTTATGCTAAAACTCGAAATAAAAATTCGGCATCTTAATTTTTCTTGTCAATCCAATCGAACACAAGACTTGTGAAAAGCATCGAAATCGAAGAAAATCTTGCATTCTTGCCAAAACCGAGACAACACTTTTGAATTAGTTGTCAGTATCAAAAAATTTGGCAAAATAAATTTTCAATAATCCTAACGAATTTAATATATCTTCCAAATCGTACTGTATCCAGTTATGTGAGCTATTACGTGCCAAAATGACGCGCAAATTCATTATGTTCGAAATTTTCCCCTATTTTGGCAACACCAGCTTGAAAACAACACCCCGTTTCTGCCAAAGAATATACTTCTACCAATTAAAGGCATTCAACGATCGAATTCTTTCAAAACTCGATTGTTCCTGATGTTACACTAGTTCAAATGGTCGTCTTGATATGTTCAAAGTGAAGTAAACTACAGAAGCTAAAAATAAAAAGCAACTATCATCATTGTTATCACTTTCCATTGCCACTAGCTGTCATAGTTTCCGATCACCAAACAGCGACATCCTCTTATGCTTATTGCAATACTACAAATATTTGTCAAAAAATAAGTTAGGATAAGTATTTGTCGAATTACCAGCAAGTTTTTATTATTCGTAGCCGACATTTGATGAAATATCGTCTGATTTCCCTAACTAGATACACAGTTTACACTATATGTTTTCTATTCGAAGATTTCTATCGCAGTGCTATAAGTGAGGCTCCAAATCCTTAGCTTTTTACGTTTGTGCTAATTGAGGAGAATGTTGTGTCTAATATTTTATTTGTCATTCCCGAAAATCTTCGTTATCGAACCAACACACTATCTGATATTCTCTTTCCAGATTCGGTAAACGAGGCTTTCTCATGCCAGCCGGCTACGGTCAGGATGAACAGGAGGTAAATCAAGATCTCACTCGTTGAAAAATTAACTCAAAACCAATCGAAGCTTTATTCATATAATCTGTTTATTGTCCCGAACAACGTATCTTTCGCAATGTCTGCTCACAACGCCAAAATCGTTCCGTTTAATGCTCTAGCGAAACTATTACAGGATGATTGGCGGGATTCAACGTTTTCAAGATGAACAAAACGCCAACAATTAAGCTAAACTGACCATGGGCGAAGACACAGGAAAGGCAGCATGGAAACGAACAGAAACTCATTCTGATGGCTAGCCTGAAAAGTACGTAATCACAACTAGCTGAATTGATAAAAAAAACTACAAAAAAATGACTGTCAAGATTGTATTTTTGAAGAGAAGTATTGAGATAAATTTGATTCCAAGTTTAATGCTTAATATCAAGTTTAATGTTTAATACCATAATCTCCCCCCTCAAACCATTTATCACTGTACTTCTAAGCATACATACGTTACGCAATAGTGAGTCAGACATTTTAACTTTATATCCGGGTAACCGTAACCTAACCAAGTTTGCACTGCTTATTATATACTGCTGCGATTGTTTATGGAGAATGTAAATAATGATTGATTTGTACATATACGATGCTTAGATCCGGCAATCGAAATTAATAAAAGAAAAGCTGAACAGTTGAGCAATTAAATCTCTCAAAAAATCATAAAGCCGTATTCATTTCTATAGATTCGAAACTCCGGTGTTCATCCGAAAACACAATATCCACCAAGAAGGTTATTCCAAACGAGGTCGTATTCCGAAAATGTTCGAATTTCTACCATTTGACATTACACCTATACTTGTTTTTTTTCTGTTTTTGCATTTTTATCGATTTGCTATTGATTATTTGTAAATCTGTGGAAATTCCATTACTCTGTTCCACCGTCAGATTGTACTCAACGATTTCGTATTATTCCCTGCATTTCAATTTGGTATTTGCAGGCAAATGTCCACCGTGAACAGCGATGACATGTGTAATCACCACTCCGCATCGATTCCGTCCATTGTGGCGTCTGCATCAGGGGTAGGCTGTAGTTGTCAACCCGGATAGAATTTTACAATAGCATTTACCCTGCAAACAATTATAAAACAATAAATATTATAGTTATTACTGTTTCAAGATTTTACGATGCCAAGTTGTCACAGTAGATTTACAATAAAATTTCATGTAACAATAAATTTCACTGTTCGACAAAAAACTGATACAGTGCATTCACATTAAATTTTACTGTTTTCGAGAAAAAAATGTATGGAGAAAAATTGATTTTTTTTAATGTTAAGATACATAACCACCCCCCTTTTTCTCTGTAAAAGTCTATTTTACATTGAAATTTACTGCAAAAACGTTAAAGTTTATTGTTTTTGTATTGTAGCATAACACTAAAACTTACTATAAATTATTGTAAAATTACTGTACTGTCACAGTGAAAATCATGGTTTTGTTACTGTACATTTCTAGTCGGGAAATCACATATTTTACGCGTACCCAACATCTTGCCTTGATCCAGAACATTGGACTCCGTATTTTGGTTACTTCACCCTAAAAAGAGAATATAGGGTAAGCGGTGTCGCATGTCTCGTGTACTAGTCGTTGACATATTTGCAAAAGGTATTATTTGTTGCTGTTTAGCCGTGATAATCATGTCCGGTCCAGCTGAGGTTGGGTACCCGCATAAATGCATACTATATGTCAACCATTGCATCAAACGTTTCAAAACCATTTTCAATATGGTTCGTTCAACAATAGAATAACCATTGCCTGGTATAATATCGTCTTCCTTCGGAAGGGGAGTAAGGCCGTTTATGGTTCAGATGGTGCAGTCATCTCTCTGGCGTTGGTGATTGACACTCATCGAAACAACGAACGAAATGAGCCAATTATATGTGCACGGAAAAATAAAAAACCCGCAGAATAAGTCGTTTAACTTAAATTTAGGTAGTTTCGAGTTTTGCGTCGCTTTCGTTCGTGGCCTCTCATTATTCGTCTCTCTTCCTATTCTCTCTGATGATCACTTCCATGCGAACGCACCCCAGCAAAACTCATCAACTGTCAAATTAATTTCAAATTTTCGCACACGTGTAGTGAAATCACGAAGAACCTTAGTGCATTAAAATGTGCTTGTTGCGTAACAGCTTGTTAATCGGATGATACTGTTCATGCCAATACTATGGCTCCACGCAGGACAAGGACTAATCGCAAAGTGGATCACTGCACGTACGTACAGCGATTATTTCAGGATTTTCTGTCTCGAAATCGCCCGGAAGCAGCAACGATTCCGGAAGTAAGAGCTAAACCTATTCAACCACCGTTGCAGCACTTCTATGTTGACGGTACTGATACGGGAGAGAGTTTGTACATGCAAACTGTCCGGCGGAATCTTCGTCGAGCCCAGGGTATTCCGGAGCCGCCTAACTCGGTGAAAAAATTCTTCGAAAAATCTATTCCCCGCGAGATTCCACTGAACAATAGGGACCGGTCGAATCATCCAGTTTATGCCAGGTTTAAACGACGAGATGGTACGAATCAATTTTTGAAGCGTGAACCTAGTCCAAGTGCTCCCCCAGGAGGTCTCATGCTGTGGCTAGAAAAGGTAAAATTAGCGCAAGCAAGGAACAAAGCTGTGGCCAAGCGAAAGGACGATGAGTACATAAATTTGCCGAGTGATTTCTTTTCCGGAAGAGAATCTATGAAGCTACCATTTGAAGTTAACTGCGACAAAACACTTGCCAGCGTCGGATCTATTTTCGTACCGCCAGCTGCTTCTACTCCCTTTGAAGAACGCCTATTTCCTTGTTCACCGATTGTTACCGATCCGGATGAGTTGATCCAGGAAACAAAGGAATTACGACCAACGATTAAATATGAAGAATTTTTGCGAAAAATTTCATCAGTTATGGAAAATATCAATGCTGCAACATGCCGAGTATTGAAGCGTGCGATTGAAGATACCCCATTGGATCAAAATTACCACGAGCTAAAGAGGATGTTAGTGAAGCACCGAGTGGTGCAGCAAGAGTCACTGCCGGCTAGTTTTGCAGAGCGTGACAGCTGGAGGGATCACTCACTAATTAGCAACAAAGCTCATTACCAGTGCCGAAAACGTGGGCCGTCTCCTTCGCTGTTCAGCAACACTAACCAAGAGTTCAGTGCAGTCGACTGCGATGATACGAATTCGACTATGAATGAGGTGCAGCTAGGGCGTCATTCGTTGAGGCCTGCCACATTGCATTCCACAATGGATTCTTTTCAAGAGGAAATTTTCGGTCCAACAGGGACGGCTAAAAAGATGCGATCAAACTGGCTGCTGGTAAGTTAGTATAGGTATTTAGCGAAAAGGAGTAACACAATTTCGCATAAAGTTCTGTTTTGAAAGCGAATTACTTTAGAATATGACACTTTACGGTACTTCTTTTGCCTGAATGTAACAGTGGTCGTATATACAATAACCAAGAATACATATCTACAGACTGCTTCTCCGCCATCACCACCTAACATAGGATTGCGCAGCCCAAAGGAAGCACTTCCAGTCGGATTAACAAGTCACCAGAATGACGAAACATTTGATTTCGATTTTAGCCAACCTGATGCTGAGCTAGGATTCAGTGCTACTCATTCTTTCTCTTTCCCAACACAAAAATCAACTGGCAGTCCTCACTTGGATTTATCAGATTTCCTCACGCAGAAAAGTGAATCCACAAACTACTTCACGCAGGAAACAATTGCAAGCGATTTTACATTCCTCACACAGAAAACGGCCACAAACGATAACTTTGACTTTTTATCGCCAACTAACAACCAGGTATTTTCCTTCGAAGAATTTTTTCGTACTCCCCGGCCACTACTTGATACTAAACAGAACGAATCAACGAGCTTTCTAGATTTTACTTTCTAAATGAATGAACCGCATAGCAATACAATTATTCGCCAATTTTCAGGTTGTTTAGCTCTTCGATGACATCCATGTGTTTGAACTTCTCCGGTTGAGTCGTGAACAATTCCAACAGGGCCAGCTTACTCTTACTATGCTGACTGTAGTACAACTGCAGCTGGTTGGCCAAACATTGAGCCTCCTGGCCGGAGATCACCTTCGGGTCGTATTCTCCTCGCATCAGAACCAGACCCTTTTCGCGCAGTTCAGTATACATAGCCACGTTCAAACATTCCGGGGCATTTTCCTTGTGCACCTAGAATAAAACGTACCTGTTTTTTTTCTATATAATCCTCACAAAACCAATTTAAATTGCTAGCACCTGATAGTTAATTAGCGGGGTGAAATGAACCGTGTTGGCGAAAAATTGCAGCATAATAAACTCGTAGCCCTGGCTTCTTGGCATTGGGAGAATGAAGATAGGATATTTCTTTGCTCGCTCCATCATCAAATCGTACTGTTCAACGGGAATGGCCGCTGAAATCACTTCCTTACCCACGTGATACTTTAACCAGATCTCCCGAATCTCCTCCGCGCTTCGCTGCTCAATTAAATCCACCTTCATTATATCGCTTAGCTTTTTGTAGGTGGCCTCCTGTTCCGATCGATTGTTTACCAGAGGAGCTTTGGGATTCAACAGTTCCGAGTAATCCCGCAGCTGTTCGGAACCAGTGGATTTTGGTTTATTTTTCTCTTTTTCGACTTTTTCCAGCCGTGATAGGAACTCCTCCGGTGAGCTTTTCTGCACGGCGGCTATTTTATTCGCATACTTGCCAAAATATGGGTTCGATTCCTTCAATTGCTCCAGGACCTTTTCCGAGCGTTGTCGAGCACTCATCCTGAACGACCGGAAAGCGGCAACGGGTGGTAAAAGTTTGCAAGCTATTATACGTAGACAAGGTTTCAACGGACGGTTCCACAGCTGAAAGGCCATTAGCAGGCGCGGTTACTTGCCAACCTATTCCACCGTTTCTTTGCGACGTGCTGCACCAAGTAGTGCTGGTTACCGAATCATGAAAACATCATTTTTCCTGTTTGTTTTGGTTTCTAGCTCGGTGCAGGGTGGCCAGATCAGGAGGGTGTCACTCCTGTCATTCGCTATGGAGATATACGGACTTTGACAGTAGTCAACATATGATGGGCCTAGCTGCATCTAGGCCCACGTCGCCCGTGCAATAGCATTGGGTTGTTTTGATTTTAACAAAGGCATGTTTGCTAGGACAAAATGGCTGCCTAGCAGGAGGCTGGGCCAGATAGAATTCTTTAATGTCGGTAGGGTCACTAAAAGTTTATCGTTAGATATCGGTAGGCCGGGTTGTTTTCCCAAAAACGTAGTGTTGACATACAATTGTAAAATACTGAAAACACAGAATTCAGACCAAATCCAACCCAAAAAATGAATGTTGAGTAGGATGTGTCCAAAATCAATAAAAATCGGTAGTTTTCGGTAGGGATAACAAAATATCGGTAGTTTTGCCTTGGTCGTCTGTGAATCGGTAGGGAAGACCAAAATCGGTAGGACTACTGATAAATCGGTAGGTGTGGCCACCCTGGCTCGGTGTCAAATTTTATTGACAGGTAGAATGCTACACGCTCGTAAAAAGTTACTCAGATTCTGAGTACTTTTAACTCAGTTTTGAATGATGTTCGTAAACGTCAAAAATTGAGTTGTCATGTATAATATCTCTGAGTAACTCTGACTCTATTTTTGGGTATTACACAAGAAACCGTTTTGGAGTTACCAAACGGAAAAGCCGTTTCTCGCCAAGTTAAAAATTCCAAGCGTCATCCGCCATTTTCCATTAGTAGGTACACGCTCGTTTAGTTATCGCTCATCACTTTTTCACAAATAAAAATTTGTTCAAATATTTATAATAGTTGAAGCTAGAGTTGTAGTGTGTAAAATACATTTTAATTGAAAGAGTGGATTTGAACAACCAGCATGCAGAAGATTTCGGAAGAGGTGGATGCTGAAACTGCAATGAAGTTGCGAGGTAATATTCACGTTATATTATATATATATATATATATATATATATATATATATATATATATATATATATATATATATATATATATATATATATATATATATATATATATATATATATATATATATATATATATATATATATATATATATATATATATATATATATATACTGGAAAAAAAGTGTAAGGTTTCAGGTTTCTCATGCCATGTGCCAAATTGTGGGAAGATGATTCCTGGACACGTGGATGAATTGAAGGAACACTTCCGGTTGGTACACAATTTGAACACCAGCAAAGCAGCCGCTCAACCTTTCCTTTGTTCAGAATGTGGTTCACTGTACCAGAGGTTTAAGAGCTTGAAACGGCACATAGAGAGTGTTCATCCACTAATTACAGAAAATTCTACAAATATTTCATACGACCATGACGCTGTTGAACAAATTCAAAATAATCATCCGGAAAATATGCTCGTAGATGATGATTATCTGTTGAGAATAACGAATACCATATTCTTTAAAACGGCGCCGTCGTTGGATGAAATTACTAAGAAAATTAGTAAATTCGCCACAGATTTGCGAAAAGATGTATCTCTTCCCGAGACAAAAATCAAAAAGTTCTTACAGGTTACCTCGAATCTTATAGAAGATTACGAGTGTTACATGTTGAATCTATTCAGAGAATTTTTGAAATCGAAGTCGATCCCATTAAACGATACCGACGCTTTGAAATTTATAAACGACGCATCTTTGGATGGAATTTTTGCAGACGTAGCTTCTCCAAAAGACAACCTAGCATATTTGTCTGGAGTTGCGGGTTGTGCTGTGCCAAACCCTAGGGAACAAGTCTTGGGAAGAACTAGAATCACTAAAACTGTCCCTGCGATTACCAAACTAGGCAAAAGAAAAAGTGTACAAATAGTGAAAGACATTGCTCACTATATTCCACTAACCAGCATTTTAGCACTGGTTATGAAGAATCCCGGAGCTCGCAAGATGATAGCAGAAGAAGCAGTGAATGACGATATCTTGTGCGGTTTCAAAGATGGTCAACGTTTCAAAACACACCCGTTCCTGACACGGTTTCCCGATGCATTACGACTCTCGCTTCATCTGGACGATGTCGAATATCTGAACCCTTTGGGATCACGCAAATCAAAAAAAAAACTTACCAATTTCAGTGTTAAAATTGAGAATCTCCACCCCGCAATTAATTCATCCTCCAACAGGATATATCTAACGCTTACCGTTCGCTCAAGAGATGTAAAAAAATATGGCTACAATAACGTTATGAAACCGCTGATTCAAGATTTGCGTGAGCTTGAATCAGATGATGGTGTTGTAGTACAATATGGGAGTGAAAAGTTTACGATGAGGGCAGTTCTAGTGCATGTTTTGGGGGACACGCTGGCAATTCATGAAATTTTCGAGTTAATGGGGCCCCAATCAAGTCTATTCTGTAGAATGTGCTATGCGACGCGTACTGCACTTCATTGTGGAAACATTGGTGATACCTTCCCTCATCGCACTGAAGAAAGCATACAAGGTGATTTAAATGCTCTTCAAAGCGGAACTAAAACACCTTCACAATGCGGAATCATTCGAAAATCAGCACTGAATGAAGTTAAATATTTCAACATAGCGGAAAATAACACGTTTGATCCAATGCATGATCTTTTGGAAGGCGTCGTCATGGTCGTAATCAAATGTGTTTTGAACGAAGCTGTAAATATCCATAAAGTGATAACGATTAGTCAAGTCAACCAAATTATACAGCATTACGAATACGGTATAACTGAATCGGCTGATAAACCTACCGCTAATTTTACTTGCGAGAAGTTAAAAGCACGTGGACATGCTATTCCTCAGTCAGCTTCGCAATGTTGGCTTCTCCTTCGAGCATTCCCTTTTATGTTCAACCAGATTCTCGGATTTAATTCAAATTTATCATCAGTGCTTAGAGCTCTCATGAAAATAACTTATTATAGTTTCTCCAATAAGCTAACATTGAATCAGAATAACGATCTGGAAAACGAAATCGAATGTTTTTACAAGTTGTTCAAATCCTGCTTCCCTGCCATCAACCCTACCAATAAATTCCATCACATCTCTCATTATCCCTACATAATTCGTCAGGATGGGCCAGTTGTTAATCATAGTTGCTTACGCTTCGAAGCGAAATTCAAGGAGTCGAAATCTCAAGCGAAGACATGCAACAATTTCATCAATTTAACAAACAGCTTTGCTAAGCGCCTGAATCTAGCACAGATAACCAACCACTATTCTTGACCATTCATACGAAATTGGTACGGTAGATATCGTTTCGTCAAAGCACATACACAAAAAATCTCTAAGTAATTTACTCCTGATCCGGGATCTACCAGATTCAATCAAATATATAAACCATATGAAAATAAATAACACAAGCTTTCGGCCGGGACTGATAGCGAAATACCAAGTATGCAACGAAATGTCCTATGGTTTGATAATAGATATATTGCAATCGGATAATCAAATTGTTTGCCTAATACAGCATCTCGAATGCGAATATTGTTTACAATACAACAGTTACAAACTCAAAACTGACAGTCAAGTTATTCGCATATCACACATGAACTTGCAAACGAAAAAAACATACAACTTATGGAGTATATACGGAGATTCAGAAGAAAACTACTATATAAGTTTGAAATATGTAGATAGTTAGTAGGGAAATAAACTTGGAAATAAATTTATAATAAAATAAACAACAATCAAGAAGGTAGTGCAAACAACTTGAGATGTCACTTTAAACCTTTATATATACTTATTCGCTCTTTTCAGCCCAAAAAATAAACGATCAGAACCTAGTTCTGCTCAACGATGCCGACCTAGTTGAAATGGGGATAATCGAAAAAGGATCCCGTCTAACAATTCTTAACATAATAAAAAACTATAGTTCTGAAGCTAATCCGACCAAAGATAAAATTGATGAGACTTCCACTAATGTTCAAAATTTGGTAAACTTTCTACTATAATTACTGTAAGCGCTTGTCGTACTATACATATTTAACGTTTTCAGATTAACCGTTCGACATTCGAAGATGACGCAAAATTCCGAATGAAAATTTTATATCCAATTTTGGATCAAGGGATCGTACCAGATAAGGACGGTTTAAATCATCTTACACGAGTCGCATGCAAGCAAATGGAGACTCAAATAATGGACGGTCAAAGGCAAGTAGAAAGTTTTATTTGTTACTCTACTAGTGCATCAAACTATAAACACTCCTTAAAGTGTGATAGAATGAATTGTTTACATTGAACCGCACGAGTCTCTCCGCTAGAGCAACCTTGCGGCGAAATGCGCAATGCCTATACATATTTATAGGGCTTACGGCCAATTTCTTTATCCTCGCTTAAATTTTAAACCGGGTTCACCAGTACGTTTAAACCTGGTTAAGACGTTAAGCGAGAATGAAGAAATCGGCCCTTAGTAGTCCTTCGAGCAAATATGCAGGTGATCTAACACTGTCTATGAGCAGAGAAAAGCAATGCCTTTCGTTGTGAAGCTTCTATTTCAAAAAACATCGTAGTCAATCAGTATCATGCATTATTACTTCATTGAGCCTATGAAACTATGAAGTATGCATAGTAATGAAGCACGGCCAAACAACTTCACTTCTGATTATAAATGTAAAGAAATGTATGAAACACAGTACAAACTGCTAGAGGAAACCACATAGTTATCAGTTCTTCGCATCCTGATTTCAATATTGACCATTCTTTTCACATCTTCAATCTGGTTCGATTTATAAACTTCGGCATAAGAACGTACATGCGTCTTTGACGGTGGTACTTAGAAAGCGTAATTCGTCATGTTCCGGCACAAAATTATAAAGACGACCGACGACGACGAATTATAATAACTTAAACATTTAAACCAACAGAATTTAAAGGTATACAATTTCTGTTTATAGCGAGCGTGTTTATTTGTTTACATATACAGTTCAATCGTAAATCGACCAAAGGGTCTAACTAAGCCGCAATGTCGTTGAATCGAGCAACAGCGATGCCAGATTTACAGACTGTGGACAGATTTGCTGCACTGAGAAACAAAAATATGCAGAATTAGCATACTTTCATTCCCGTCTCTTTTGCTGTAATTCTCGACGAACATATGATTACGGCCTAAAAGCCAACCGTCAAAATCCACTTTGAATGGAAATTCCAGACAAACCGTTACTAGTCGAACACAGCTCACAACAGTTTATGAAAGAGAAAACTTTTCTCTTTCGTTTACTACCAACATCTGTGATTGGCGTGTAACGGTTTGTCCGGAATTTCCATTCAAAGTGGATTTTGACAGTTGGCTTTTAGGCCGTAATCATATGTTTGTCGAGAATTTTCTTGCATTTTCTAGCATATACTTCTAGTAAATATTCAATGAGTGGATAGACCGAATACGTCCAATGCACAAAATTTGCAGCAGAAGAAACGAGAGGCAGATCAAAAAGTATGATATCGGTGATTAAAAAAAAGTTCTGCGTTTGCCTGGTCCAGACATTTACAGACTTTTAAAACAGTAATAAACTGACCGATTTTCTTCAGAAAATAATAGATGTGTCCCAGCATGCAAAGAATTACGAATCAAATACCGTTCATACTTTTACCATTTAGATTTTTTTAAGAAATTTAGAACTTAATCTTTCACGGAATCTTTTTGGTCTTTTTCGGAGTAACGAACCAATGATCTTTAAATGCGCAGGTATCCTTCTGTTGATCAACAGCATGCGGCAGCTGTTCAAATCGTAAAATTATTTCCACAACTTAGTAATACGCGAGTCACACCAACTGCTCCTGATGAGGTTTGTTATTCTATGCTTATTTAATTTCTCTAATATAATTATAATTATTTTCATGCTAGTCATTTTTCTTTTGGCGCAACGGAGGCAAGGAAAAGGGTGCTCATACTGGCATGATATTTCATCGCATCCGGAATGTCATCAAACAGCTACCTGCAGAAAAACATAAATATAATCGAGGAACTATGCCTGTAGAAGAGTCCGTTTCAACTGAACTTGTAGAGCGGGCTCAATTGCTCCGAGTAATGCTTGCATCGGCATCAGTAGCAGAACATATTTGTGATGAAATGGACCGATGCTTTCCAGTCCTCAAACTGTTATTAAAAGAAAAGAAACCCGTTAATGATATCTTGGATATGTTTCCACACCTGTGTTCATATGAAGGATTGGTGGTAACATGTTTATTTTTTATTATTTACTATTTCACTTTATGGTATTCACGGAACATATGAATATTTATATCATATCACTTTTTCTAGATTCGTCAAATGTTTGAGAGATTGTATCCTAACAGAACAGAAGGTCTCAAAATCGAGGATGTCTTCTCTCAGTGTCTATCTTATTCACCGTCCAGATTCTCTAGAGTAGAAGATGGTGAGATATAATTTTTTTAAATTTAGCCCAAAGGTCTGTCATAAAATTTTAAATTTGTAAAACTATTCACAGATCACATTCGAGGATGCTTGAGAATAATTTCTCATATGCCAATTCGCGGACAAAAAAGAACGCTGGTAGGCTGTCCAACTGTAGGCGAAGAACATTCGGCTTCAATTTTAATTCGTTGGATTGGGGTAAATGCAATATAATATACATAAGGTTAGATGTAATGATTTTATATCATCATTAGGAGTGCTTAGATACATACGTGGCATCCCCCGCAACTGATTCCAAACTACACATGGTGTGCGTAGCAAGCCCGATGAAAAGAGGAAATTATGCCGTCATTTGTGAGAAAAAAGTTATATTCGAGACTAACAATTCTATTCATGCAGTGGAAATTTTATTCAAATGCCACGCAGTTCTCGGAGTGGAGGTGCCACCTAATTTTAGAATGTTTTGGGACTTTCTGGCATGTGCCATATATAATATAATTCCGCACAGTCAGAGGACAACTGTGAATAGACTCGTCCAAACTTTTATTGAAGTTTCCCGCGCACGTATTGACAACAAATAAAAGGACAACTTTTTTATACAATACTTACTAAAAACCATAAAATTTAATAAACAGAAGTTTCTTTAATTATTATTGTAAAAATATTCCATAAGAAAAGAAAGACTGCATTGTGTTGTATCCAAAACAAAATTTTGACGGCCAATTTCTTCACTGGATGTAAACCGGTTTAGTTCCAGTTCAAATGCAACAATCGATCATGAACCAATTTAAATAGGAATCGGTTGTTGCATTTCTTCTTACAGAAACCATTCAGAATTGCAAGTCATAATCCGGATGTTTCTCAGTAAAGGTCAATCAGAAATGAGCCGGAATTCCGGCTGGCTCCAGTCAGTATTCCGGCTCCAGTGACACAACCTATTCTAACTAGAATCGGTTGTGTCACTGGAGCCGGAATACTGACTGGAAACAGCTGGAATTCCGGCTCATTTCCGGCTGAACTTTACTGGGTTTTAATGAAATATTGCACTCATAAATTGGGTAATATTCTACCCAAAAACTGAGGAATTACAACTGGCTTTGTTGTCTACTCAAAAATTGGGTAAGCTTCTGCTCATAATATGAGTAAAAATCGATCAATTTTTGGTTTTGTTGAAGTTCTACTGAACCCAAAATTTGAGTAATGTTCAACTCAAAGTCTGCGTAATAATTACTTAATTTTTGGTTTTGTTAAATTTGTACTGAACTCAAAATTTGAGCAATGTTGAACTCAAAATCTGAGTACTAGTGAAGCACTTTTGGGTTTAGTGTAGATAATATTGTACTCAAAAACCGAGTAATAATTACTCAGTTTTTGGTTCAGGCTGGCTTACTCAAATTTGAGTAACTCCGGAATTACTCAATTTAAGGGTTGTTCCACTTTATCTGGAAATGGGTGGGATTAAACTCATTTTTGAGTAACTTTTTACGAGCGTGTAACTCCAGGAGGGTGTCACTCCTGTCATTCGCTATGGAGATATACGGACTTTGACAGTAGTCAACATATGATGGGCCTAGCTGCATCTAGGCCCACGTCGCCCGTGCAATAGAATTGGGTTGTTTTGATTTTAACAAAGGCATGTTGGCTAGGACAAAATGGCTGCCTAGCAGGAGACTGGCTAACTCCGACAAAAAAATATGTAATGGACATTGCGCCAAAATACTTCTATATTGGTCATAATATAAAAAGATGATCATATATATGTAATAGAGGTATGATCAAGGAGATATCAGATTATTCAGATTACTAGGAAAGGCGAAGGGAACGACACCCCGTAATTTGTTGATGAAATGAATTTATAATTTATAATTCTGAACGGATTGGTAAAGATTGGCATTGGTTAGTTCGGAATGGATTTCCAACATTGGTTTGGAATAGAAAAACTCTAGAAATCGATCCAAACTGGAGTTCCCGCAGTTCTCTTTCTAGAGTTTTTCTAGTTTGGAGTGGCCGAGGATGGTTTGAAATATGTTGAAAAAAATTGAATTGCTCGAAATTCAAAACATGTGGGCGTGGCGTAGTTGGTAAATCGATTGCCTTGTACGCAGCGCACCTGGGTTCGAGTCCCGACCCCGCACATAGGATTAGAAATTTTTCACAAGAGATTTTTCTAACCCGAAGAGGCGAATGACCTTAAGGTTAAAACCTCTATAATCGAAATAAAAAAAAAAACATTTTCAGCAGCATAACTGCAGGAACAAATTAAAACAAAAACAATTTTTTTTGCCACAATTATTGAAAAAATCGAACATAGAGTATGCCAAGTTACCAGTTACATCAAATCGGTAAAAACTCGAGCCATGTTGACTTAAGATTGGATAAACTTTCTAAAATTTCCGATAAAAATACGAATTCATACAAAAACTGAACTGAGTTTTATTCTAAAGTGTCTTTCCCCTCCGGAAAAAGGGTTTGTGCAAATCAGTGCCATTCACAAAAGTCGTACCTAGACTGAATTATTAAAGTAGGCTTTAGAAAACATTTTGTTTCAAAAAAATAATTCG
>NW_026683225.1:105534-106534 GCF_030247195.1 Topomyia yanbarensis | reverse complement strand
ACTGTCGACATCCTTCGCCTTGAAGGTATGCCAAACTGTAGGAATGGGCGGGCTCGGTGGTCTTGTCCATACCATTTTCAAGCAGTGTACTGATCCTGTCAACACGATCGGTGTCCATTTATATCAGCCGCAAGTGGAATGATAACGGGTTATATTTTGTCCTATCACTGTTGTTCAGCCTAAATTATTCCAGCAAGACTACTCGGCATAAATGCGTGGCTGATAAACAGGCAGCACGACACAATCACGTTTCCCAGTTATAACCTATCATCGTGATTGCGGCGATAGTAAGGTTTCACGTGAGAACGATAGCAAGGTTAGCACACTCCGGGCGTGATAATAACCAGCCTACTGCGATAACAGCTGAGTGCCAAATTTGAAAGTCATCGTGCTTACGTGATGCCGTCGGTATCCTTTTCGTCTCTCACAGCACTCGCAACTGTGCGTTGCTTTTCGGACTGCTATTGTATTGAGCTTGATGTTTAAAATACGCACACTGAGATCTCGTTTGTTTACACTGGCGTCTTTTCATAACGACGTAATGCAGAAGTCGTTTGTTATCTTCCATATTTCCAATGTAAATAATTTGTTTACCTCCGAGTTAAAACGTTCGAAGTAAAAGTTTTTTTTTATGCCAAAAATGTCTTACTTCACTATCTGGGGCTAGGTGTCATTCTAAAATCTAAAATATTCCTATGTAACGAAACTATATAATGTTTGCACGCTTATAACTCCCCTATTACTAGATGGATTTTAATCATTTATACATCAGGTGATTGAGAATCGCCTAACTTGAACAACAACTTAATATTTGTTCATTAAAAGTAGTCTATTGAAAGTCGGTAGATTTGGAGAGTTCACACAAAAGGAAAAATTACCATTCATGAGCTATTTCAAGCAGAGCCGTTAATAGGAAGCAATTAAATAACTCAATCAAATACGGCAGATAAGGGGCGAACATAGCCGCACATAGGATTAAAGATCCTTCTAAAGAGATTTT
>NW_026683225.1:91000-105034 GCF_030247195.1 Topomyia yanbarensis | reverse complement strand
ACCGTTAAAGCGGGCGAAGAATTGTTTTCCAGTTTTATGTGTGTTAGTCTGTGAAAATATTGACATTTGAAGTTTTTAGCCCGCTTATTTTTAAAATGTTACTACGGGCGACCTAATTAAATTTTAACGAACTAATCCGCAAAAAAATTGTCACAGATTGTTCGTAATTTTTTCCAATCCGAATTTTTTGTAGATTTTTTAAACAATTGTCTATAAAAAATGGAATAAATCTTTTTAACAACATGCCGTCGAGAAAAAAGATGGTCCGCCATTTACATTATTCTAAATTAAATGTGGGGACGAGCATAGCGTATTTGGAAATCCTTGTACGCAGCTTAAAAAAAATTATAAAAAAAAAATTTTTTCGCGGAACCCATCTGGATTTGGTTTTGCAATGCCATGAGTAAAGCCATGTCAAGTGATCCTCGAATTTTTCGCAAAATCACCGATCTTCATGAGGTATATTTTATTGTATAGGGATTATGGTGAATAGCTTTTGGTATAAATATTTCGTTAAAATTCCTTTTTTTCTTTAAGATATTAACCCTTAAACTTTATTGCATGATAAAATTGAAAATTTTGTATCTCAAAAACTACTGAAGATAATTCAATGAATTTTTGCACACTTATGGTACGATATTTGCGCTATCTTATAAAAATATTTTTAATTTATAATTGCGTGAATAACAGTACTTTGCATCTATTTAAAATTTTCAATTGTATTTTTTCTTGTGTTCTTCACGCTAAAAATTTTCAAAACGTATGTTAAGTTATGCGGCAATCTTTCACCTTCAATAATCTGTATTGATAATTTTTCATTTTTGTTCCTATCGAGAGTTATGGAGGATTTTGTAACAGTGCGCTGTTTCAACGCACGGCCCACTTTGATGCAGCCTGCGAGAACGTTCATATTGGCAACGTCGCACGTCACTACGTCAGAAAGCGCATCGTGTGGGAAGTGCGCATCGCATGACTAAAAGAAACCATATCTCTCGATTAGCGCAAAAGGGCAAACTTTTCAATACGAATTATCGAAGGTGATTTTTTTCCGGATATTTTGAGATGCGTTAATTTTTTTTAACTGAAGTGCACAACAAAAATTATAGTTGTTTAATATATTTTTTATAGTTATAATTTAACGCTACTAACAATTAACATCTTTAAAACACTTTTGTTAGTCAAAATACATCTACGTTATATCCAAATTCTTTTTTAGTCTACAACATTACTATATGAAAGTGGAAAATCTTATGCCAACAGCATTTTATTTCATGTTTTTATTTTCACCGAGTGAACAACGATGTGTCTTTTGAAAAAAGTTTACATAAAATCTGTTGTTCAATCGCATCGATGTTGGGTTTTTTTATTATTATTGCTTCTGTTAATTCTGTTGATTGGTGGTTCTCCAAATTCTGGTAAGATATTATTTATTTTTGTCGAATTTCAATTAATCATCAACGATTTTTATTTCAAAATCATCGTTACAGTTTTCCATATGTACCTGTTGAGTCATCGAATATTCCAGTTCCATTACTTTGGCAAACACTATAAGAAGAAAAATTAAACGTGTAAATTTTCCTTTATTTTAAACGCATTATAGAGGAACCCATTACTATAAACACGGGACGTAAAATTGAAAATTTGAGGAAAATTGTGTTTTGTTCATGTCCATATTTATTTTCGTTGTATTTTTTGCGCCCATTACGACATATGCTACACAATATAATTTTTAAATTTATCACTCCACATGGATGCAATAAAAACAAGATACGACGAACATATTTATGATTTTTTTTTTAACGGAATACATCATTCATGTGATCGACCCATATTTATAACATAAATCAATCGAATGTTTTTTGAGCAAATATTGTATATCTTGAGATAATATAGCATTTTGTCGAGTTCTCTCTATATGGTAAACACCCAAGTGCGATCGAAACAAAAACAAACGTCAAAACGTTTTCTCACTCGCACTGATGCATATTAAATGAGCGCGTAATTTAACGCACGACCCGATGACGCATGGCTGAAAAGTCGCTATGTGGATTTAAAAAAAGATTCACAATATACCGTGTTACCTCTTAGACAGAACCAACTGAAAATAAAACGTGGTGAAGTATGTCTATTTGCAAAAAATATGCCAACGCAGATTAAAACATGCCCACTGCTCAACTTTGCTCATCCGCTGGCAACAACCGACCGCACTTGTCCGAGGTATTGAGTGACAGAAAATTAAATAACTCTTGAACAATATAATAACGCTAAAGAGCATGCAAATTACTCAGAAAACATCACTTTCAATTATCCATAAAGAAAAGCTTGTATTTTTGCTTTAATCTCAGAGATGCCAATTTTGAACATGAGATACGCTCCTTCAAAGCGATGCGCATTAGGACGTTGCGACGTGCGGCGTTGCCAATATGTACGTTCTCGCGGGTTGCATCAAAGTGGGCCGTGCGTTGAAACAGCACACAGTTACAAAATCCTCTATAACTCTCGATAGGAACAAAAATGAAAAATTATCAATACAGATTATTGAAGGTGAAAGATTTTCACATAATTTGACATAAGTTTTGAAAATTTTTAGCGTGAAGAACACAAGAAAAAATACAATTGAAAATTTTAAATAGATGCAAAGTACCGTTATTTACACAATTATAAAGCAAAAATATTTTTATAAGATAGTGAAAATATCATTCCATAAGTGTGCAAAAATTCATTGAATTATCTTCAGTAGTTTTTGAGATATAAAATTTTCAATTTTATCATGCAATAAAGTTTAAGGGTTAATATCTTAAAGAAAAAAAGGAATTGTAACGAAATATTTATACCAAAAGCTAATCACCATAATCCCTATACAATAAATTATACCTCATGAAGATCGGTGATTTTGCGAAAAATTCGAGGATCACTTGACATGGCTTTACTCTATATACTACCAAAAAATGGATCTTCCATCGAAATTGCGATATCACCTAATTTGGGTGACCCATTCGAGAAATTTTGACTATACATGAGGAATTTTTCAGTAGTAAAATCACAATATTCAAACTTCATTTAAATTTTTATCAGAAATATCACCTTCGCAATTTTTTTTCTAAATATGCCTGAAAGTATGTTCTTTCAAATGCAAGAAGAAGCAATTATTTTTGTTTGCCCCAATTTTAGATATAAATATTTTAAAAGGACTTATTTTTTATTCAATATTACTCATAACTTCGGTTCTGAAAGTGATATCTGAATTCTTCTTTTATGAAAAAATGTGCCTCCATAAGCTTTACAAGTTGTCTGAAGACACCGTTTATGAGAAATAAAAAATAAAAAAGTTAGAGCAAAAAAACTGTTTATGTTAGGAACACCCTAAGTTGCTCAATTAAAATAGCTATAAAATAAAAACCTTTGGAGATACAACTATAACGTCTTCGGCAAAGTTGCTTGGTGTAAGTTCCCCTACAATGTTGCTGAAGACTGCAATATTCTATCTCATCACAATCAGAAAATAGTTTTTGAAGCACCCTAACAATAAGAGCCACCCTAATACCATCTACATCTGGAGATGGCCTAATCAATACTGATTATTTGTCCTGAAGACATCATAGCTCTAAAACATAAGGTTTAGCCACAAACATTTTTGTCTTCCTAAATTGTGAATTCGGACCACTGTGCAATGGTTATATTCACCGACTCTCTCTGTCTTAAGGGGCATCGAAACCGAAACTTCCAAACACCCGTTCGTACAAGCCATTGTGACTCACCGCAACTCACTAACCACCATTTGCAGAGTACCGGACCATTAAAATACCCCACAGCCTTCGACAAATCGACCATGATATCGCAATAGCCAAGCTAGAATAAACTCGATATTAACGGACAACTTCGCTAGTTTCGTTCATATCTCGATGAAAAGCAACTTAGAACTATCTATCTGCACCACTTCTCGCTACATCTGGCAACCCGCAAGGAAGCCATCTCATCCCAGAAAGATTTCTCCTCTATTTGACGTCAATATCAAACTGCATGAATCCCGTATTTCCTTCACCAACGACATGAAGATTTTTCGACAGATGCGGGATTCAACCGAATTCCTTCAATGTGAACTGAACAGATTCGGTACGCTGCGTGATCTTAACCGAATGGTTCTAAACCCAAGTAATTGCGTAATCGTCATGTTTGCGCGGTAATGTTATCCGATACTGTTCAACTACCGTTTGTTCGACTCGAGCATTTCAAGATACTCTCACTTCAAGGATCTTGGATTCGGTACTAACGTTCGAACCACATACTTCAAACAATGTGGACAGCTTTGATGCATCTTCCGATCAGGGAAAAACTTCAGGAACTGTCTTAAATCGCTTTATTGCGGGTTGACTCGCTCAACACTAGAACACTAGAATGTTGTTTAGAATCCATATTATCCGTAACGGCGTTGACAGAATTGAAGCTGTCCAACGCCGGTTCATACGCTTTGCTCTTTGACAAGTCCCATGGCGAAAAAGATTTCAAATGCCGCGCTGCGAAAACCGTTACCAGACAATATGCTTCGATACACTCAGCATTCGGAGGGGCTGTACTCGAGCTCCATTCACCTCGGACTTACTGTCTTTATTTTATTTATTTATTTATTTATTTCCTTATCTTCGGTATACACCGTACAGACGCATTTTAAAACTATATATTTCTTATTAATATCTTATATCTATGCTTGGAAATGTTAAAATCATACACTGAAGAAGCTTCGTTAAATCTGCGGCAACATCTTTCCAGTGGATTATTTTGTCCATATGAAGTACGGTGTCTAGGGATCCATAACAGAGTGGGGTTACGGAGAACACGAGGAGGCGCAAACAAATTAACGCCCGAGAGAAGATCTGGACTATCGATATTACCTGACAGCAAGTCGAAAACAAAAACTCTTTGCAGGAAGATACGGCGAGTCGCCAGAGTCTGCAGACCGAGTAGCATACATCTATCGGCATAAGGAGGCAACACAACTGGATCATTCCATGGAAGTTTCCTGAGGGCGAATCGCACAAAACATCTTTGTATACGCTCTAGTCGGTCAATTTGAACGGCATGGTATGGTGCCCACACTTGCACAGCATACTCCAGAACACTTCTGATCAGGGCACAGTAGAGTGCTTTTAGTGCGTAGAAATCATCGAAGTCCGCCGTATTCCACTTTAAGAAGCTCAGCATTCCGAAAGCCTTAGCAGTTGTCGCGGTGATATGGTCGGAAAAGCTCAACTTCCTATTGAAGAGCACTCCCAAGTCACGGATCGAGTCGACGCTTTCAATTGTTCTACCTTTTAGGCTGTATTCATAACGTCCTGGAGTAAGCAAGCGTCCGAAACTGATTACTTTGCATTTATTAACGTTGACTTCCATTCCGTTAAGCGTGCACCATTCTTGAATAGTACAGATATCTTCTTGAAGCACTACGGCGTCAAGTGCAAAAGCGATAGTTCGGAAGATTTTGAGATCGTCCGCGTACAGCAATTTCCCAGACTTGATCCGACTACAGATATCGTTAATAAACAGAATAAAAATAAGCGGGCCCAGATGACTTCCTTGCGGGACACCTGTGGGTGTTCTGAATGTGCTTGAACGCGTGTTTTTTATACTCACGAATGCCGAGCGATCGGAAAGATACGACTGCAACCAGTTAGTCAACCAGGTGGGAAATCCCAAACGCTTTAATTTCAAGATTGCGATGTTGTGCGGTACTTTGTCAAAAGCTTTTGAGAAATCGACGTAAATTGCGTCCACCTGATGACGCTTCTCGACGGCGGGAAACAACTTAGAAGTGTAGGCTACCAGGTTAGAAGTTGTTGATCGTTTTGTGACAAACCCGTGTTGATACTCCGAGATAATGTGGGATGCAGCTGCATACGTGACGTTGTAGACCAGCTTTTCGAGAACTTTGGAGAGACAGTTTAATAATGAGATACCTCTGTAATTTTCGACGTTGTGAATATTTCCAGCCTTGTGAATGGGAACGATAGCAGCTTCTTTCCAGGCGATAGGAAAAATGCCTTCAGCGAGAGAGCGATTGAAAATGATACACACCGGAAGAGACAGCACGTGGGCGCAGTTTTTTATAAATTGGGGCGAGAGATGATCGGGGCCAGGCCCTTTCGACGAATCAACAGCAGTCAGAGCCTTCAAGACGTCAGCTCGGCTTACAGTGGGACGGGGGAGATTTATGTTGTACGATGATAATGTTTCCAAATACTCTTCCGAAGGGACGGTATAGTCGCTTCTAAACACTCCGCGAAAGAAATCAGCAAACAAATTTACGGTATCAGCTGGAGATTGCGCGCTTGCGTTTCCAAGGAAAACGTCAGTGGGAGTACTACCAGATCGTTTTCTGCTGCTAACGAATTTCCAAAATGTTGCGGGGTTATCGCGAAGGCTATTTTGCACATGATTCAAATACTCACAAAAAGCGGAATGCCGGGCCGTTTCGTATTGCAGCTCTATCCGTCGAAGAGTAACTTTGTTTTCTTCTGACTTATGGCGGAAATACCACTTGCGTTGTTTTCGCAGTGCATTACGCAAACGGCGAATCTTAGCGTTCCACCATGGAAATTTGAAATCCACCCTCCTGTTGACTCGTTTCAGTGGAACCTTTAGGCGGAGTATGTCATATACTTTGCCATAAAACAGCGCGACTGCTTCGTCAAGCTCATTACAACACATTAAATCGGTCCAGTCGACAGTGGCAATCAGTGCGGAGATTTCGTCAAAGTTGCAACGGTTAAAGTCAAAATCAAGCTCGTCAATCGAATGAAATGAATCATCTCCAGTGTTGGTACGTACATCTAGCCGCAGGACAAACGGTTTGTGGTGAGGATCGACTTTGAGAATAGCAGTCGGAGGTTCAAGCAGCTCTACGATATCCGTGTTGTTTACGAATGCAAGATCGAGGATCCTCCCGTTCACATTCATCAATGAGCAGATCTGGTACAGACCGCCTGCAACCATAGACTCCGTTACAGCTATTTCTTGTTCCGAAGTGGCATTAATAGGTAGGTAACATTTTAGATCATTATCGAGCGACCACTGAAGGCGTGGAAGATTGTAGTCTCCAAAGACGAGAACAGTGTCGGTGCTGCCAGCATTGTCTAGAATTGTTTGAACGGCATTAGCGTGCGCGTGATACAAATCCGGATCACTATTTGGCCTGAGATAAACACAGCTAATATATACAGATTGATTCGGGAGCGCGATACGCACGGCGATTTGCTCCAGGCGTTCAATTCCAGATAAGCTTAGCTGCGAGCCTACGAGGTTGTTCTTTACCGCTATTAGGACGCCACCGCCTCGACGCAGATGACTGGTTGTTGAGTTGCGGTCGCAGCGATATATTACGTAGTTTGACGAGAGCTCAGCGTTTAATATGTCTTCGCGCAGCCAGGTTTCCGTAAGGACAATGACGTCGTAGTCACTAGAAGAGAGCGCTAGATGGAATTCTTGTGTTTTCGTTCTCATTCCTCGCACGTTCTGGTAGTAAACGGAAATAAACTGCTCGGAATGTGCGGTAACTTCGGGAAAAGGCGATACAGGATGTGAAACAGGCGATGTAACTAGTTGGGAGGAGGGCGAAGAGCAGTGGAAGTAGTCATTGTTGCTGAGTCGGGCGCATTCGGTTTCCAAAAAACCTTTCTGGAATCCGACTTCTCTTCAAACTCACGATAAGCAATGCCAACTGGCCATGTAGATGCCATCATAGCCTTTTCTTTGAGATCCGTGGGCATGCCAACTTTGTAGGAGACAAAATTCAGCGTTCTAGGATCTCTGCCACGAGGGACCAACTTGACGACAGTGATGTTCGAATTTCCGAGTTTATCCGCAGCTAGCTTGGTGACGCTTTCATCAGGGACATCGGGCGAAATTCCTGACAGGTACAACCAAAACTTTTTATCTTCACGATTCACAGCGATAGATGGTGTCAATGAGTCGGCGGCATCAGTACCACGTAGCAGCTTAGAAGGATTGGAGCCTGTATCATCGTTGTCTCTCTTTCTTTTAGCAGAATTAAAGGAAAATTGTCGCGGTCCAGGAATCGGCGTTTTTGGTACAGCGTCTATCAACGTTTTGAAGTTGGTCCGAATTTCTACCTTTAATTCCTCCAGTATGTCGTTGCGAATGGAATTTTTAAGCTCCTCGATCACCATTTGGTTTGCGGACTCAACGGACACTAATGCGTTACGAAAACGTGCTTTGTCCATGATATTTTTGCAGGTGTTACACATCCAAAATAAGTTAGACTTGTTAATAACAGCGGCAAATAATTCATCGTTTAGTCCGCAGCATTTTGCGCAAAATGACGAAGAGCAAAAACCGCCACATTTTACAGCATTACGACCATCGGAAAATTTATCAGTACAACTCTCACAAAATCCAGGCATTTTACGATATGCGGTAGTGTAAGGGTTACTAGTTGAAATGCTCAGTAACAGATGGCGCCACTTACACTCTTTCTCGTTCTGGCACCTGGAGTTCAGGAAGGCGGAGGACAACCGATGAATGTATATGTTCCTTCGGTTGGCAGAAATAAAACACAGCAGCGGCGATGATGTTTATTTCTGCTGGATGATGAACTAGCAAATTGATGGGCGGTATTTGGTCGTGTGTTATGTTGATAATCTGTTCAGATGGTGACACTTTTGTAAACTGCGAGTGGAAGTGATGGTGGTGGAGTGGCGAGACGGCGGAGTGGCGAGGTGACGGAGTGGCGAGGTGGCGGTGCAGCGGTGGTATGGCGGTTGTGGCAAACCAGCAAACTGCTTCAGCTTGTCCAGAATACCTTGATTCTGCGGTCCCACCTTGCGTGTGAGCAAAACACCGTCATTCGGCAAGTGAACACGGAGGCTGGATATCAAGTTTGAACGGTTTTGCAGGATATCGAGGCAACAAATTACAATGATATAAACAAAAATTGAGGAGCGCGGAAAACAAACTAAACTTTCACAAACAGTGTTGCTTCCAGAGTAGATAGCTCTACAATTCTAGAAAGCCATGTGTAGAGCGCGGCATCATTAAACGCAATTAGCTGGATCCCTAGTAGCCCTATTTGTTGCTGGTACGTTGTCTGGAGGTCCGATGCTATCAGAAATTACCACAACTCCGTTCTAGGACCTCGGTACTAAAAATCTCAGGACAGCCGTTTCGTCGAATACGAAATTATTGCGACACATTCAACAGGGCATAACTTTTTTACCATTGGGTAAAAATCAACCAAATTTTGCACACTTTCTCATTGATGTGTATTGTTTACATGCTGTCAAACTCGAAGTCGTGTTTTTCGATTCAACGAAAATGGAGGTGAACCAACGCGAGTCGAGAGAACAAATTCTTTCCAAACATCTGGAATTTCCTGACCTGTCGCACCAGCAGTTGGGAAAAATGTTGAACTTTCACCATTCAACCGTCTCCAGAGCGTTGAAGCGGTTCCAGGAGCGGATGACGTTGGACCACGGCAAAGGAGCTGGAAGAAAACCGGGACCGGAGAACAAAAAGACGGAGGGAAAGGTGAAGCGGATGATTAAAGCAAATCAAGCCGTGATTTGGCTAAAAAGATCGGCATGTCGCAGAGCTACGTCCAGAATGCAAAGAAGAGAGCTGGACTACATACATACAAGGTACAGAACTTCCCAAACCGCGATGAGCGGCAACAATCGACGGCTGAAATTCGGGCACGGAAGCTCTACGAGAAGATGCTGACAAAATATGGCTGCTGTGTGATGCACGACGAAACGTATACAGGGTGTCGACTCATTTCTGAAAATGAAATTCCCTGATTTTCCAGGTTTTTCCAGACCTTTTCATATATTTTCCAGAGTGCTCAAACAAACCAATTAAATTCACATTTTTCAATATTTATTGTTTGATTTTTTTCCTTTTTTATTTCGACTATATGTTAAAAAAATTCTTTTTTTACGTTTTAACGACATTCAATTAGCTAGAGATTACTAGGAAGGGAAAGTTTTGAAATTTTAGAGCCATAGTACTCAAGTGAAAGCAAGGATATGCAGTATACAGATCGGAAAACTAGAAGTGGCATGGTCATCAGAACAGGCTTAATACCGTAACTTTTGTCTTCTGTTGATGGGGGTCGAGCTTAGGTAGGATAACTACCAATCACTCAATCATGTTTTCTGGTAAAGACAGACTTGTGCCATGAGAACCGACAAAAGGAAAGCCACGTAAGATCACCACTGAAAACCTGTCGACGATTAGCATCAATAAAATTGCTGCTGTTCATCTCTGTTTGCCTTTCGAATGCCGGGATAGATTTTATTAGGCTATTGCCATTGCGCTTACAGTCGTAGCGGATTTGCTACTTTGTGTAAGGTGGTGGCTGTGTCAACTGCGACAACCTACCGCTGTTTGCGCTTACAAGATGTAGTGCATTTTTAGTTAGTTTTCTAGTTCGAAAGATAATCGACAAGCAAATGAGTGTACGGGATCGTGTATAAAAGGGGGATCGTGTATAAAAGGAGAAGCTCGTGGAAAATCTGCGGATCGTCTGCTTGGAAATATTGTTGAGTCGGGGATCTTCCATTAAGTAGACACTGTTTTAACATACTCTATCTTATTCCAAATGTCCTTGAAGGTTGTCGTAACCCATTCGTATTTCAATTCGCAATGTAAGGCTTGTTTGCGACGAAATCTGGACACATAGATCTATTGAAATATTCAACCAAGAATGAAATATTTCTCATAGATATGTTTGTTTTATCTAAAAATACATGATTTGTTGACACGTTAAGGGGTAACATACCTTTTTGTGCGAAAAATGTGAAGAAAGTTTTAATTCACGTAAAGGCATAAAGCAATGAGTTCATTACATCAAACTTATAGTATTTTGGTAGTACATTTTTCAGTGAAATAAACAGGCATAAGTTTATAAAAATATTGATTAGGGTTCGTAGTGTAGGGTTCTTTTTGGTGAGATCCGGTACTGCGGTACTGAAGTCCTCAGTACCGGTAGTACTGGTACCCGAATATTTTTTTCAAAACATTCGAGAAGCACTTCAAAGATAAATTGAATACTTGATTTGTTCTGATTAAAAAAACGTGTTTATTGTTTTAACATGCTTCGGAATGGAATGTCTCATTTCAGCACAAGTTATTTTATGTATACGGCACTTTATTTTATTTCGAGATCTACGTCACCTTGAAATCAGTAACTGTTAAGCGGTGGGACTTTCGTCGACATCAACAGATAGTAAATGTAAGAAAATTTATTATCAACAGTAAATCAAAGCGAGAATGGCAGTGAATCCAAGCAGGTTGCTCGCATTTTCTTTCGGCATTATCGCTTTGCTGTAAATTTATTTCGACCTTTATGCGGTTTGCCTGATATTCTCTTATGCATAGCCAGGTTGCTTACTTTTCTGTAAACTATGGAGTTTTTCTGACTTTTCCGATCACCAAAAATATCAAATCGCTCCATTCGCAGTTCACCAATTTTAAAATTGTTAGCTACTAAATCAATGTTCGTTATTTTATAGATAAAGATTTAAGGGTAAACTGCCCGCGGCATTGTATGGCAACACGTCCAATGTTAAAAGGATATGCAATGTTCGATTGGATTCGTTTTTTGACAGTTAAACGCGAATCCAATCGACCCAAAAAGGCCAACGTCTTATTATGCACCACCCAGGAAATAATGGAAACAAGTCGCTACTAAAAAAAATCAAAACTAACTTATACGTCTCTTACGCTAGATGTGAATATTTGAGATTTAGTACAATATCGTTAAAATTTTATTTCGACCAAATAGTGCAGGAATTTAAACATTCCGTTCAGTACAATGGGAGTTGGAAATGTTTAACTTCTAGAATAATTATGATGAAGGCCCCACTTCATTTCTTCACAAAGGTGTAAGCTCAACGATTTATCTAGAAGATAATTAATATAATTTAAAGCCACCTTTCAGACCGGTATTTTGAAACGGGACTGTCCACAGATTTGTAAGAGCCAACTTCACCGAACTGTCCAGAGCTACGTCCTTCTAATTAAATAAATATTCTCATTCTGGAAAAATTCATGCAAAGTTATTTTGTTAATACAAAATCATCCAACGATTTTTTTCACAACTCTGAAATAGGGTCATAATTCGAAAAAATGAATAAAAGTCGGATAACCATGAGAAAAAATAGATTAGCCTGCTAACAAATTATAGAAACCGGTTTTTGATAAAATTGCTTATGATTTGAAACAGTTTTTTAGCTTCCCATTTGCCTGCTAATCTCCCACTAATTCGTCTTATCAGAGATTATGTACCCTCTAAAAAGGTCACTGGGAATATAATAAATAGGGGAACCCGGGATTAGTTGGCGGTTGGGGTAAGTTGCGAAATACTCTTTTCTCCGTTTTTATTAGACATATCGCGCAGCCTCTCAGTAATGTGCAACACATTATCCAATGTGTTTTTGTTGTAAAACATTTTGTTTTGTAGAAGTTGTGGGCGATATTGTGTTTTCGAGAATACCAAGTAAATTTTCATAATTTTAAACATTTTGCGTAATTTAAGATGATTTTCAATCGATTCAAGGAATGGATATATTTTACGATAGTGCGTAAAGAGAGATTTCAGAATCCGTACAGAGATTACACATACCCACAAACAATGTTTTGGAATCTTTTTTTATAAAGTATTCGTTTGAGGTAAGTTGGCAGTGACGCACACGGGTCAAGTTGGCGTTACTATTTACAGTGCAAAAATGGTCATAAAATATTTTTATTTCTGGAATTCACTCCAAAGTCTTACTTTGGATCTGATTGTGCATCTTGTCGATGTAGGGAACATTTACTTCAGTCAATCGTCGAAGAATTTCGAAAATTTGCTTTTCAATATGGAGTACACGTCAAACCTTCCAGCACATTTCATAAGGACATCTGAAGCAATTTTTATTTGATTGCTTATTTTCTGGCATTCCGCAATTTTACCCCATACATACCGCCAACTTACCCCGGGACTGGGGTAAGTTGACGGCTTTTCCAGGTCACATATTTTTGTCTCTAAAAATAGAGTCAATGCAGAAAAATTTTAATAAAATTCAGGGACGTTGCCCACTGTCTGCCCTTTCATGTAATGTGTTCTATTTTGCAAGAACTACCTAAATCAAATCGGTTAAAATTGAAAACTAAAAACACCACCAACTATCCAAGGCCTTTCCTACAAATAAAGTGAATATAAATGCAATCTGCAAATAGCATTCGACAAATAATAGTCGCCACGATCTGACGTGAGTGTTAATACACTATTGATTTTATTTTTGCGATGATTGTCTGTTTGTTGTGAGATGAGTGAAGCTTCGCTGCAAAAGGGAAGCAAACTTCGATTAAATACACTATCTGTTGATTTTAAGTACTGTCGTATTCGTCCATCTGTAGTGGAAGGTGAATTGAAACTGGAGCTTACGGAAGTCATATTCATACAATTTGAAATCCAATATTGATAACGTTCAATTGTTAAGCGGATTTGAGTGCTTAAATGTTAGGTAACTACATGGTACGCGAGTATCTTTCCAGATTTCAATTAAAAAAATTACAATGTATTTTCGTTAGCTAGAACCTGAAATTTGGTGACATCTCAGAACATCATCAGGCTTAAATTTTAGGGAGATAAAATTGGGTAATGGGCCTAAGGGAAACATCTTGGTTGTTTCTACCCCATAACAGACTGACATTACTATGGTATTTTGTAATTGAGCCAAATATTTGTAGATGTTTTGGAATAAGGAAGTTATCTATTTTTTTAAACCTGCTATAGAGAATCGTATGAGATTGTCTTATTTCCGGAAAACCGCATTCCCGGAGGTGTGTCCCATCAGTAGAATACTATTTGTAAATTTCAAATAATCCTAGCAATATGGATGTCAAAATTCTTGGGATTGCCTCATAGTCGTATTAGACTATCTGATAATTTGACTCCGGAACGGTCTTCGCGGAACAGGTTTGCGTAAGAGATCCACAACTTTATTAGGTTTCTTAATGATTTTGTCTGTTTTATACTTA
>NW_026683225.1:79500-90500 GCF_030247195.1 Topomyia yanbarensis | reverse complement strand
TAGTTCAACGTTCGAGATACCTGCAAAAATTTTTTAGATCTCTAGGACTTTTAGTTCAGACGCAGCCGAATTTATTGCAAAAAACGAGATTTTCGAGTTCTAATTGTTTATAACTAATAAGTAATTAACAAATTCACATAATTTTTTTGTGCTAGTTGTACTTCTGTCATCCCTAAGACTTGATTCAAAGTTAGAATTCATATTTGTATGTCTTTTTTTCCTTTTCTATTTTATGAAAATTAGAGCCATAGTCCTCAAGTGAGAGCAAGGATGTGAAGTATACAGATCGGAAAACTAGAAGCGGCAGGGTCATTAGAACAGGCTTAATATCTCACGGGTTTAAATTCAACGCTAACTAGAAATCCAACGAAAACTAGGAGAAGTAGGCGGGACGTATACGTCCCACTGCGTCGCAAAAGGTTAAAGGGGGGTTAATCACTATAACTATATCATCAAAGAAAAGGCTTGGATTATCATAAAACATCCTAGAAGACATCCTTGCTGTACGCTTTACCGTTTTTGTCAGATTAATTTTTCGCACGTTTTTTGCGTCGCTAAGGAGGTTCCAACGAAGGAAGCAATCTCACCTTTTTAGCTAAAAGTAAAGGACCGCTGCCGGAACGGCCAATGTCGTTGTTCCGGCCGGTCGAACGAAACCGCCCATATACCGCCACCAGCTGTAGTAGCAAGCCGACGTGTGCAGAGAAGAGAGTGGGCGAATAAACACAGTAAAATGTATTTTGTTGTTTGCCTACTTTTGTTTTTTGTGTTAGGAAAATGCGAAAGTCTTGGTAGAAGCATATTTGCCGCCCTGTCATCTAGGGTCTGCCCGACAGGTGAAGTAAGAAACCAAATAGAAGGTAAACCCTTACTTACAAGCTGGAACAAAAATCTGGACATTTTTCTTTAATAACGTTGAATCAACATTACATAGGAGATTTTGAAAAAATGGCGACCATGCAAAAAAAAACTTTATTTTTTGCATCAAACATTTGTATTAATTTAAAAACGCGTACCTAGCACAACTAAAATAATGTCTATGAAGATGTGCCTAAGATTTGAAGGATAAAGTTTTGTGGCCGCATTCGTCCGACCGATTTGGGACCATTCATAAATTACGTAACGCTTTTAGGGGGGAGGGGGGGTACGACAAGATGTGACAAGTTGTGACATAGGCGGGAGGGGGTGTTAACTAGATCGTTACGTAACATGTTTCCATCGAAGAAAAAAAATTTTTTTCTTGGAATTTGTTACGTAACAGGGGAGGGGGGGGATGGAAAAATTTGTGACAATTTGTTACATAGGGGGAGGGGGGAGTCAATTTTGGGCAATTTTTGCGTTACGTAATTTATGAATGGTCCCTTTTGAAAATAGCGTTTTGAAAAAAAAAATCGTGTTCAAAATTTCCAGTGACATTTCACGTGTCTTAAGCGTCCAAAATGAGATTTATACAGATATGGATCTTTTTTCCCATTTTTGAGCGATTAGGTTTGGATAAGAATTTAGGTTAATAAAAACAATCATGTTCTAGTGATGGTGTCGATAGAATCCCTGGCTTTCAAGCGGCGCTCTTTTCCTGTCCAGCGTCCCTTAAAAGCGTGTAATTCAAATTTTAATCTCTCTGCTTTCCATACGGTGTTCCGAATCAAGGACAAAGGCCTTGTATTCTGAATGAGATTACATCCATCGTGTCCACGTGGAGGATACGCTGGTCATTATGAATTGACAATCACAACATGTGATCAAGGTCCGCCCAGCCCTGGACCCGGTTCCACTTGATGGCCCCCACTCCGTCCCTATGTCATAGAAGCGAGGGCCTTTGTTCAACCCGGGTGCGGTGTGGTGTATTAATTACAAATCGATTGGCGCGAACGTGCCACAAATATTTACCCTCTGACAGGCCAGTGAATTGTTTAATGGTGTCGTGGGATAAACTTTTGGCGATGTGGCTCCATTTAGGTTATGTAGTCTCTTTTAATCGTGTGTCATTCACGGAAGATGCGTTATTAATTCAGGAACCGGTAATTGGTGTTTATTGGATGAGGGACTTTAATAACATGAATTTCATCACTGTAGGGGTTAAAAATTTCAATTAAATGAAAAGCACGAGTAATCGACGTAAATTAATATCCCAGTTAATTTATATTTCTAAAAGCTAAACTATGTTTTTTAATGATATTTTAATTTTATGGCCATAATATTTTCCCCAATTTAATAAATCTAATACTTCTCGGTTTAAATTTTTTTTTACGAAGGTTACATTACAATTAACACCTTCTCTGTCGGCTTTATGAGAGTAATAAATAAGGCCAGATAAAGCAACTCTCATCAATATTCAAAAGCTGTCTCTAAAATCACAATAAATCATATAATTGAACATAATAACGCAAATCCTTTTGGCCTTATGATTGCATTGAAAAGACTGTATGGGAAGTGAGCTATCCGCACACATTTGCACACGTATTTATGGAGGTGGAAGAGTGCTCATCACAGCATGCAGTGTGTTTGTTTGTCATTTTTCGTATGTTGACTTTTTGTGCGGTATTTCTTCGTTTATAAAATGTCACGCATTGGAAACGATGTGAAAATTAATGTTTTGGACACATGACTAAGTGAAAAGGGAGTAACTATGTGACAGTTGACGAAGCATCTATCACGCGAGTGTAAAATACATACAAGTTTTGGGCAAGACAAAAAAAACAGGAGAATATGAAGAAGAAAAGCACAAACAAATGACGTAGTGAGCCTTTCTGTGAGCCATAAGTTTTGTTTCCGTTCGGTCATAATTATTTGAATCGGAATTTTCGAGATAAAAAGTGTCCCTAAGTGATCAGAAGTTGGCAGATCCGAAGTGAAGCTTGGCCTTTTCTCTCTTTTCATCGTGCGCCAAAGAATCAGGATGCTCGTTCGGATGTTTATGTTAACTTCAAAGGCCCTGGACGCCATGATTAATTTTGCAAATATAAAGCCAATATTTTTGGAAGATTTTCGACTGTTGGTAGAGTTTGTGGTTATATTTCTAATTTCAGACCGGAGAAAATGTCAAACACGGTCTATATACTTTTTATCTGACGTTTCGGTGACATATATTGCGCCTTTTTCAAGGAGTGTCAAATGTTCCCATTTTACTTTCTCTTTATCTTTGAGTTTTGAGGACAATATTCTTTACCAGAAAAGGCAGGAAATCTTCCAACCGGGAACCAGATCAGAAAGTTATATATCTAATTAGGCAAAAAAATCAATGTCTATACGTGATTTTACAAAGAAAACGGAAACAAGAGTCGCTTATAAAGTAACCATTGATACCTTCTGTCAGCATTCCATACGCTAAGCCTGATTGAAACCAAGAAATAAGGTAAATTTACGGAGACGAGCGAACCGAACAAACAAGTCGAACATATGTTTATTATCATCCTTGTTGTGATCAACCAGACCATAATTAGCATTATCGCTCCCCATTTGCGTCCAATGCTTGGCATAGAACAGAAAACGGTATTTGGCGACCGACAGATGTCACACGAACGTCTAAATTTGGCTCCTACCTGTCGACTAGTGAAACAACACGCCGTGTTTGCTAGCACGCTGTGAGCCTCTCTGGGAGGGTGAGGTTTAATGTTCACGTTATATAGCATTGGAGTTTGTTCCCATTTGTGTTTGTTTTCGCGCGGTGACCTGGAAATTACAGATGGACAGGAAGCGGAAATGGTGTCGTTTTGGTTGGTCAGGAAAGCGAGGTTAGTTGCTGGGGTATTACCATGAAATAAAGTGTGGTCCACTTAGATTCGGGACGGAAGGAATCGGCTCATTTTCGAGATTATGGAGCTTGAATAATGGCCGAATTTACCATTACAGGAAATCACTTTATAGATCAGAAAAACGAACAAGAGACCGTTTAAGGTTACAGCTACAGTGCTCTCAGCTCACTGGCAAAAACTAGATTGTACATTAGACCGGCAACAATTTTGACTTTTTTTCGGAACACTGCTAATTCGAATGGTAATTGGTAATGATAATCATATGCAATATATGAGCTATTTACGATAGCTCAAGTTCACCAATAAGTGGTTTCAAGTTTCTATAGTAATGTATATGGAAAATCGGAAATAAAAACATAAATTCCAATAAACAATTTCACAGTAACTCTGCGTACCTCAAAACATACGGTCGCGTAATTTATTTTCAAACGAATAGCTTTGTTGAAGATCGCATATTGGAGGTTCCCCTAAAAAGTTATTTAACTTTGAAGACCAACCAATTTTTTGAACTTTCCTATTCTAAGCATGTGCGAGAAAGAGAAGCAACACATAACTTTATATGCGAACATCTTTTTACTGCGAAATCAGATCAATTTGCAGTTCAGGCAATGTTCATCCTCACCCCTTAAGCTATATATCTGGAGATTTTGGCATACACAAAATGATACTGGCATTTTGTACTGAATTTATTGTTTCTTTTGTCTATTTTTCATATATTTTCACATACAAACTTGAAAACTCTTGTGAGTGAATTAGAGTTTTCGAAAAAAGCTCATATTGGACAAGTGGTATGTCAAGCCAATTACCGTTTGATTTAACAGTGTTCCGAAAAAAAATGTCAAAATTGTTGCCGGTCTATTGTACATATTAGTAATTGTTCCAGAACTGCCATGAAATCGCAGCATTTGCCACTAGGGGCGCTACACTCAAACAAAGTAGGCGTTTCGATTTTAACAGAGCCACGCTTTAGCAAGGCTAACTTTCTTCGGTCGCATCCTAAACTGGCACGATTTTTTACGGTGGCTATTTGTGATTAGACAAACATTATTCATACGACGACGACTAGCTTTCTACATGGAAGAAAGCTAGTCGTCGTCGTACTACTCTCTGTGATAGCCTGACTCAAACAGTTGTGAGAAGGTGGACAGAGAACCGGGACGATCTCGAAGGTACTGTGATATCTGCAATGTGCCAAAGTTAGCGCGAAAATTGGGGTCTCAAAAGTTGCTTGACAACATTTCTACTTCTCACTTCAAAAGCAAATTGGAATAAAACAGTTTTTATAACTAACGCGTATGTGCTGGTCAAGCTGGTTGCCATATACTGACGAGACGAAGTGGGAACATTATTTTATGACTTACTAAAGGCATAAACACGCACACACAAAATGGTTCAAATCCTACTTAGAAAGAAATATAATGTTCAATGCACTGATTTGATAACCGAATCATGTTACGAATCCGCTATCATCTTATCAGCAATCAGAACTTTTGTAGAAGATTCATTTTGGAAGTGTGTGAACGACCAGCGAAAAAGTTTACAATCTTGTATGTCATTTAATGGAGTTTAAGGCAACGACACTAATGAAATTTTCGAATTGTTCTCCGACAAATTTTCAAGCCTTTTTTCCGACGAGAGCCTTCCACCACAACAATCTCACTCCTTCTCTAAAACGAACCATCAACGGAATTTGCGTTGATAATGCTGCGATTCTTGCATCAAATTCCAAGCTGAAAATATCTAGTTATCCTGGCCCAGACGGCGTTCCTGCGCTTTTTTTTATCAAAAAGTATGTCAGCGGGCTTTTTGAACCACTTCGGCACTGGTTTCGTGCCTACCTCGATGTAAGGCAACTCCAGAACAGCATTAGGGACTGTCTATCTGTACCATTCCTCGCTACATCCGGTATGCCACAAGGAAGCCATCTCGGTTCATCGATATTCCTCTTCTGCTTTAGTGATGTCAATATCAAATTTCAATTTCAGTTGGTTCGCCTTGCAGAGTATTCACCGCAAGCCTCTGCAAAAAACATGTTTCATTAAAGATATCAAAAATTGTCGGGCCTGCAATTTTAATAATTTTTAATCCAACTTTTTTTTTATTCTACGATAGTGCTCCCAACAAATTGTTTCGTTTTTTCAAAAAAAAAATTGCATGAAGTTTGGTATATGATGATCAAGTCAGCTGCCATATACTGATGAGACGAGGTCGGAACGCTATTTCATAATTAGTTAAACATTTTTTAGTTTTTATAAGGTTCGACTACAAACATTCGAACATTAATTGACAATAACTGACTTTTCACTGTGCTAAAAACCTTTCTAGAGGTACGAAAAGTAAAGCTACAAAATGGACATAAGATGACTAAGTTTGATGAAGTAGATACATAAATAATCCTTCTCTACTCTTTACCCTACGATCAGCAGGGGTGGTTCCCCTCCTGGGGATACTTAATTACAATATCCACATCAAATGCCTCTTAAAACTACGTTTCCAAGTACTTTAGCTCTCACACCATGTTTGTTTGTAAAACAGGGTTGCAAACTTGGCATCCACCCACCGAGTCACAAGTTTCTTAGTCATAGCTGGAGTCAACGCTGTAAAACTATATGAACTCTGCCACCTCCACCGACCGGCCACGATAGGAATAAAGCAACCAGAAACCCCCTGCAGTTAAGCTAAAACTTTGTAAATGTCCTTTCTTGCTGTAAAGTTTTCAACGTATCTCGGCGACTAGGTATCGCTCTCCAGTTCGGGCTCCCTACGATCAACTTCGTTTGTGATTTAACCAACTGAGACGACAAAGGCGGTTTGACTACCCCCACAGAGGAGACAAATGCATACACGTTGGCTGGGCTTCGACAAAACACACTTTACCCCTCAGACTTGTGGAGCTAGTTAAGACGACACGTGGCGGAAGAAAGTAAGCTGTTCCCAGCTGTGCCACAGTGCATTGTTGAGCAGTTGCTTTGATATCCTTCCTTGGTGGGTTGGCCGGTCCGTCACGTATGGGAAGCTCTCAGCGGTCGGTCGTTGAGGGTACATTTGCTGTTCTAGTTTTGGTAAGTCGGTTAGGTAGATTGTGTTGAGTTTCTTTTCTTTGTATATGTTGGCGTAAGCTAAAGGGATATGTTTTAATCAAATACACATAGAAAAATCATGAAATTAAGTAATATTTTGGTCATAATTTCTTAAACAGACAATCTGAATTAGGTGAAATTATAATTTCGGGGGAAGATCCAGTTTTTTGGTAGTTGACATTGCAAAATCAAATGGGTTTCGAATGGGAAATTTTTTTTGGTCATAATATTAACATTTTAAGTTATTAGTCCGTTTATTTAAAAAAAAAATACTACGGCGACCATGTTGACTGATTTTAACGAATGTACCACCAATGATGATCGTGTGGTGGATTGCTTCTTACAGCCGGTCCCTACCAACTCATGCGACGTAACCATCTTTCAGTTCTCGAATAATCATTCGCACATCGTCTACCCGTCAACGGATGAAGGCTACGATACAAAAATGGTCAACTTTAACTTGAGGCAATTTTTTTCATCGCATATTAAAAAAATCTGCGCACCCTTCCCAGTGGTCGGAAACGCCGAAAACATAAACTCAATTGACCAAACCATCGAACTTATTCACAGGGTGTCTTTGAGGAACTGTTCGTATGAACATTAAAAATAAAATTAGGCATGGCTTACCATGATCAAACTAACGAAATTAACTTTTTATACCGGTAATGTAGAAAGTTGGTGTCTTCGACCAATAGAGTTTTGCTGAAGAACTTGTACTTATAGGACTAAAGATTATCGATTTATGAAATGTTTTCTATGATAACCCCCATTATTTTGGTTTATTAATATAACTATCCACTATAATTTTTCGGGCAAAAAGTGTTTAAGATAAATGTGGGAGCAATAAAACCACACAATATTGTTGAAGACAGAACGTAAACATACTCGTTCGTTTGCAAGTTATTGAACTTCTTGACTTTTTTACGCCAACTTCAGTAGTCGCGCTTAAGGCCCACTGAACGGGCAGCCGTTGATGCCCTAAGACGATTTCGCTAGATTTTCAGAGCAGCGTGCACTCAGTGCACTAGCGCGACTGACGGAAGGTTAAAAGCACTTTGGAGCCCTATGAATAGGGTAAGCTCACTTTTTCATGTTTTTAACTTTTTCCGTATAAACATCAGCAAATAATTATTTTTGAGACATTTTAATAAAATTTTATAAATAATAGTATAAAAATAATTTATAAGTTCATTAAAATATGTGTATTTGAGTATATATCAGTATGAAATCGTTAATGATATAAAAAAAAAACTTCATTTTTTGGCTCCTACGTTCATAAAATCGGATAACTGAAAATAATGCTTACAACCCTGTGAATACATTCGATGGTTTTCGCCAGAAATTTCGCTCGGAATTTTAACTTTTGTTTTGTTTTATGTTTGATGTTTGATGTTTGATGTTCGATGTTTGATGTTTGATGTTTGATGTTTGATGTTTGATGTTTGATGTTTGATGTTTGATGTTTGATGTTTGATGTTTGATGTTTGATGTTTGATGTTTGATGTTTGATGTTTGATGTTTGATGTTTGATGTTTGATGTTTGATGTTTGATGTTTGATGTTTGATGTTTGATGTTTGATGTTTGATGTTTGATGTTTGATGTTTGATGTTTGATGTTTGATGTTTGATGTTTGATGTTTGATGTTTGATGTTTGATGTTTGATGTTTGATGTTTGATGTTTGATGTTTGATGTTTGATGTTTGATGTTTGATGTTTGATGTTTGATGTTTGATGTTTGATGTTTGATGTTTGATGTTTGATGTTTGATGTTTGATGTTTGATGTTTGATGTTTGATGTTTGATGTTTGATGTTTGATGTTTGATGTTTGATGTTTGATGTTTGATGTTTGATGTTTGATGTTTGATGTTTGATGTTTGATGTTTGATGTTTGATGTTTGATGTTTGATGTTTGATGTTTGATGTTTGATGTTTGATGTTTGATGTTTGATGTTTGATGTTTGATGTTTGATGTTTGATGTTTGATGTTTGATGTTTGATGTTTGATGTTTGATGTTTGATGTTTGATGTTTGATGTTTGATGTTTGATGTTTGATGTTTGATGTTTGATGTTTGATGTTTGATGTTTGATGTTTGATGTTTGATGTTTGATGTTTGATGTTTGATGTTTGATGTTTGATGTTTGATGTTTGATGTTTGATGTTTGATGTTTGATGTTTGATGTTTGATGTTTGATGTTTGATGTTTGATGTTTTATGTTTGATGTTTTATGTTTTATGTTTTATGTTTTATGTTTTATGTTTTATGTTTTATGTTTTATGTTTTATGTTTTATGTTTTATGTTTTATGTTTTATGTTTTATGTTTTATGTTTTATGTTTTATGTTTTATGTTTTATGTTTTATGTTTTATGTTTTATGTTTTATGTTTTATGTTTTATGTTTTATGTTTTATGTTTTATGTTTTATGTTTTATGTTTTATGTTTTATGTTTTATGTTTTATGTTTTATGTTTTATGTTTTATGTTTTATGTTTTATGTTTTATGTTTTATGTTTTATGTTTTATGTTTTATGTTTTATGTTTTATGTTTTATGTTTTATGTTTTATGTTTTATGTTTTATGTTTTATGTTTTATGTTTTATGTTTTATGTTTTATGTTTTATGTTTTATGTTTTATGTTTTATGTTTTATGTTTTATGTTTTATGTTTTATGTTTTATGTTTTATGTTTTATGTTTTATGTTTTATGTTTTATGTTTTATGTTTTATGTTTTATGTTTTATGTTTTATGTTTTATGTTTTATGTTTTATGTTTTATGTTTTATGTTTTATGTTTTATGTTTTATGTTTTATGTTTTATGTTTTATGTTTTATGTTTTATGTTTTATGTTTTATGTTTTATGTTTTATGTTTTATGTTTTATGTTTTATGTTTTATGTTTTATGTTTTATGTTTTATGTTTTATGTTTTATGTTTTATGTTTTATGTTTTATGTTTTATGTTTTATGTTTTATGTTTTATGTTTTATGTTTTATGTTTTATGTTTTATGTTTTATGTTTTATGTTTTATGTTTTATGTTTTATGTTTTATGTTTTATGTTTTATGTTTTATGTTTTATGTTTTATGTTTTATGTTTTATGTTTTATGTTTTATGTTTTATGTTTTATGTTTTATGTTTTATGTTTTATGTTTTATGTTTTATGTTTTATGTTTTATGTTTTATGTTTTATGTTTTATGTTTTATGTTTTATGTTTTATGTTTTATGTTTTATGTTTTATGTTTTATGTTTTATGTTTTATGTTTTATGTTTTATGTTTTATGTTTTATGTTTTATGTTTTATGTTTTATGTTTTATGTTTTATGTTTTATGTTTTATGTTTTATGTTTTATGTTTTATGTTTTATGTTTTATGTTTTATGTTTTATGTTTTATGTTTTATGTTTTATGTTTTATGTTTTATGTTTTATGTTTTATGTTTTATGTTTTATGTTTTATGTTTTATGTTTTATGTTTTATGTTTTATGTTTTATGTTTTATGTTTTATGTTAAAACTTGGCCTTCCGGGCCTCGATTGAAAGGTCGGTTTTCAGAGTGATTGCATAACTTTTCTCTATGAGAAAGCCATGGTTTAATTACAATATGTTTGGCTTATTACATCAGATGATATTGGTTTGGGATTCTCTTCAAATTACTTCGAACCGTCAAGTCTACCAACTGTTCTGTTTAGATTTTTTTTATCCCATAAATATACACGCAAATTCCATCGGGTTGACAGTATGCAACATCGGCTAACAGTCCAAAACTTAACGTCCAAGTAGGCCTCCGATTGCACGCGTAAAATTCGGATAATGTTATTTTTGCTTCCATTATTCGTCCGATCTAAGCAGGCCTCAATCGTTGTTACCTAGGACTGCATGCCGCCCGCGACTTTTGTTTGGGTTCGTTAGCGCGTTGGTTCAGCCTGGTATACCTTTCAACCCACAAACACCCACCCACTTTTCCGGGTTCTGGTTTTGAAGAACGAACCGGTGTGTTTGTTGTTCAGGGGTGGGAGGTTAACGACGGAGGAGGTGGTTCCGACGTGTAGAGGTATTCTGGCACCTGCCAAGGTGATAAACGTGAGGGGGTGATAATCAAATAAACGAAAATGTTTGTTTTGTGTCGAGTTTTGCGGCTTGGTCGAAAAACGATAGCTGTGTGTACA
>NW_026683225.1:0-79000 GCF_030247195.1 Topomyia yanbarensis | reverse complement strand
CAAATGACTTTAAAATGCATAAAGCATTAAAATTTGATGCTATCTCGAAAGTTTTTTTTTAACGAAAATTGACTTTTTTTGACGATTTTTGTTCAAGGGGGGAGTAAAGGAAAATTTCAAAATCGACTTTGTATTTTTGATGCCAAATGACTTTAAACTGCATGAAACGTCGAGATTTGATGTAAACTCGAAAAATTTTTTTTGACGAAAATCGACTTTTTTCGACTTTTTTTGTTCAAAGGGGGGGAAATTTCCAAATCGAACAGGTATTATTGATGCCAAATGACTTTAAAATGCATAAAGCATCAAAATTTGATGCTATCTCGAAAATTTTTTTTTTAACGAAAATTGACTTTTTTTGACGATTTTTGTTCAAAGGGGGGAGTAAAGGAAAATTTCAAAATCGACTTTGTATTTTTGATGCCAAATGACTTTAAACTGCATGAAACGTTCAAAATCGACTTTGTATTTTTGATGCCAAATGACTTTAAACTGCATGAAACGTCGAGATTTGATGTAAACTCGAAAAAATTTTTTTGACAAAAATCGACTTTTTTCGACTTTTTTTGTTCAAAGGGGGGGAAATTTCCAAATCGAACAGGTATTATTGATGCCAAATGACTTTAAAATGCATAAAGCATCAAAATTTGATGCTATCTCGAAATTTTTTTTTTAACGAAAATTGACTTTTTTTGACGATTTTTGTTCAAAGGGGGGAGTAAAGGAAAATTTCAAAATCGACTTTGTATTTTTGATGCCAAATGACTTTAAACTGCATGAAACGTCGAGATTTGATGTAAACTCGAAAAATTTTTTTTGACAAAAATCGACTTTTTTCGACTTTTTTTGTTCAAAGGGGGGGAAATTTCCAAATCGAACAGGTATTATTGATGCCAAATGACTTTAAAATGCATAAAGCATCAAAATTTGATGCTATCTCGAAAATTTTTTTTTTAACGAAAATTGACTTTTTTTGACGATTTTTGTTCAAAGGGGGGAGTAAAGGAAAATTTCAAAATCGACTTTGTATTTTTGATGCCAAATGACTTTAAACTGCATGAAACGTCGAGATTTGATGTAAACTCGAAAAATTTTTTTTGACAAAAATCGACTTTTTTCGACTTTTTTTGTTCAAAGGGGGGGAAATTTCCAAATCGAACAGGTATTATTGATGCCAAATGACTTTAAAATGCATAAAGCATCAAAATTTGATGTTATCTCGAAAAATTTTTTTTAACGAAAATTGACTTTTTTTGACGATTTTTGTTCAAAGGGGGGAGTAAAGGAAAATTTCAAAATCGACTTTGTATTTTTGATGCCAAATGACTTTAAACTGCATGAAACGTCGAGATTTGATGTAAACTCGAAAATTTTTTTTTGACGAAAATCGACTTTTTTCGACTTTTTTTGTTCAAAGGGGGGAAATTTCCAAATCGAACAGGTATTATTGATGCCAAATGACTTTAAAATGCATAAAGCATCAAAATTTGATGCTATCTCGAAAATTTTTTTTTTAACGAAAATTGACTTTTTTTGACGATTTTTGTTCAAAGGGGGGAGTAAAGGAAAATTTCAAAATCGACTTTGTATTTCTGATGCCAAATGACTTTAAACTGCATGAAACGTCGAGATTTGATGTAAACTCGAAAAAAAATTTTTGACGAAAATCGACTTTTTTCGACTTTTTTTGTTCAAAGAGGGGGAAATTTCCAAATCGAACAGGTATTATTGATGCCAAATGACTTTAAAATGCATAAAGCATCAAAATTTGATGCTATCTCGAAAAAAATTTTTTAACGAAAATTGACTTTTTTTGACGATTTTTGTTCAAAGGGGGGAGTAAAGGAAAATTTCAAAATCGACTTTGTATTTTTGATGCCAAATGACTTTAAACTGCATGAAACGTCGAGATTTGATGTAAACTCGAAAAAAAAATTTTGACGAAAATCGACTTTTTTCGACTTTTTTTGTTCAAAGGGGGGGAAATTTCCAAATCGAACAGGTATTATTGATGCCAAATGACTTTAAAATGCATAAAGCATCAAAATTTGATGCTATCTCGAAAAATTTTTTTTAACGAAAATTGACTTTTTTTGACGATTTTTGTTCAAGGGGGGAGTAAAGGAAAATTTCAAAATCGACTTTGTATTTTTGATGCCAAATGACTTTAAACTGCATGAAACGTCGAGATTTGATGTAAACTCGAAAATTTTTTTTTGACGAAAATCGACTTTTTTCGACTTTTTTTTGTTCAAAGGGGGGGAAATTTCCAAATCGAACAGGTATTATTGATGCCAAATGACTTTAAAATGCATAAAACATCAAAATTTGATGCTATCTCGAAAAAATTTTTTTAACGAAAATTGACTTTTTTTGACGATTTTTGTTCAAAGGGGGGAGTAAAAGAAAATTTCAAAATCGACTTTGTATTTTTGATGCCAAATGACTTTAAACTGCATGAAACGTCGAGATTTGATGTAAACTCGAAAAATTTTTTTTGACAAGAATCGACTTTTTTCGACTTTTTTTGTTCAAAGGGGGGGAAATTTCCAAATCGAACAGGTATTATTGATGCCAAATGACTTTAAAATGCATAAAGCATCAAAATTTGATGCTATCTCGAAAAATTTTTTTTAACGAAAATTGACTTTTTTTGACGATTTTTGTTCAAAGGGGGGAGTAAAGGAAAATTTCAAAATCGACTTTGTATTTTTGATGCCAAATGACTTTAAACTGCATGAAACGTCGAGATTTGATGTAAACTCGAAAAAAAAATTTTGACAAAAATCGACTTTTTTCGACTTTTTTTGTTCAAAGGGGGGGAAATTTCCAAATCGAACAGGTATTATTGATGCCAAATGACTTTAAAATGCATAAAGCATCAAAATTTGATGCTATCTCGAAATTTTTTTTTAACGAAAATTGACTTTTTTTGACGATTTTTGTTCAAAGGGGGGAGTAAAGGAAAATTTCAAAATCGACTTTGTATTTTTGATGCCAAATGACTTTAAACTGCATGAAACGTCGAGATTTGATGTAAACTCGAAAAAAAAATTTTGACGAAAATCGACTTTTTTCGACTTTTTTTGTTCAAAGGGGGGGAAATTTCCAAATCGAACAGGTATTATTGATGCCAAATGACTTTAAAATGCATAAAGCATCAAAATTTGATGCTATCTCGAAAAATTTTTTTTAACGAAAATTGACTTTTTTTGACGATTTTTGTTCAAGGGGGGAGTAAAGGAAAATTTCAAAATCGACTTTGTATTTTTGATGCCAAATGACTTTAAACTGCATGAAACGTCGAGATTTGATGTAAACTCGAAAAATTTTTTTTGACGAAAATCGACTTTTTTCGACTTTTTTTGTTCAAAGGGGGGGAAATTTCCAAATCGAACAGGTATTATTGATGCCAAATGACTTTAAAATGCATAAAGCATCAAAATTTGATGCTATCTCGAAAAAATTTTTTTAACGAAAATTGACTTTTTTTGACGATTTTTGTTCAAAGGGGGGAGTAAAGGAAAATTTCAAAATCGACTTTGTATTTTTGATGCCAAATGACTTTAAACTGCATGAAACGTCGAGATTTGATGTAAACTCGAAAAATTTTTTTTGACAAAAATCGACTTTTTTCGACTTTTTTTGTTCAAAGGGGGGGAAATTTCCAAATCGAACAGGTATTATTGATGCCAAATGACTTTAAAATGCATAAAGCATCAAAATTTGATGTTATCTCGAAAAATTTTTTTTAACGAAAATTGACTTTTTTTGACGATTTTTGTTCAAAGGGGGGAGTAAAGGAAAATTTCAAAATCGACTTTGTATTTTTGATGCCAAATGACTTTAAACTGCATGAAACGTCGAGATTTGATGTAAACTCGAAAATTTTTTTTTGACGAAAATCGACTTTTTTCGACTTTTTTTGTTCAAAGGGGGGAAATTTCCAAATCGAACAGGTATTATTGATGCCAAATGACTTTAAAATGCATAAAGCATCAAAATTTGATGCTATCTCGAAAATTTTTTTTTTAACGAAAATTGACTTTTTTTGACGATTTTTGTTCAAAGGGGGGAGTAAAGGAAAATTTCAAAATCGACTTTGTATTTCTGATGCCAAATGACTTTAAACTGCATGAAACGTCGAGATTTGATGTAAACTCGAAAAAAATTTTTTGACGAAAATCGACTTTTTTCGACTTTTTTTGTTCAAAGGGGGGAAATTTCCAAATCGAACAGGTATTATTGATGCCAAATGACTTTAAAATGCATAAAGCATCAAAATTTGATGCTATCTCGAAAAAAAATTTTTAACGAAAATTGACTTTTTTTGACGATTTTTGTTCAAAGGGGGGAGTAAAGGAAAATTTCAAAATCGACTTTGTATTTTTGATGCCAAATGACTTTAAACTGCATGAAACGTCGAGATTTGATGTAAACTCGAAAAAATTTTTTTGACGAAAATCGACTTTTTTCGACTTTTTTTGTTCAAAGGGGGGGAAATTTCCAAATCGAACAGGTATTATTGATGCCAAATGACTTTAAAATGCATAAAGCATCAAAATTTGATGCTATCTCGAAAAATTTTTTTTAACGAAAATTGACTTTTTTTGACGATTTTTGTTCAAGGGGGGAGTAAAGGAAAATTTCAAAATCGACTTTGTATTTTTGATGCCAAATGACTTTAAACTGCATGAAACGTCGAGATTTGATGTAAACTCGAAAAAAAATTTTTGACAAAAATCGACTTTTTTCGACTTTTTTTGTTCAAAGGGGGGGAAATTTCCAAATCGAACAGGTATTATTGATGCCAAATGACTTTAAAATGCATAAAGCATCAAAATTTGATGCTATCTCGAAATTTTTTTTTAACGAAAATTGACTTTTTTTGACGATTTTTGTTCAAAGGGGGGAGTAAAGGAAAATTTCAAAATCGACTTTGTATTTTTGATGCCAAATGACTTTAAACTGCATGAAACGTCGAGATTTGATGTAAACTCGAAAAAAATTTTTTGACGAAAATCGACTTTTTTCGACTTTTTTTGTTCAAAGGGGGGGAAATTTCCAAATCGAACAGGTATTATTGATGCCAAATGACTTTAAAATGCATAAAGCATCAAAATTTGATGCTATCTCGAAAATTTTTTTTTAACGAAAATTGACTTTTTTTGACGATTTTTGTTCAAGGGGGGAGTAAAGGAAAATTTCAAAATCGACTTTGTATTTTTGATGCCAAATGACTTTAAACTGCATGAAACGTCGAGATTTGATGTAAACTCGAAAAATTTTTTTTGACGAAAATCGACTTTTTTCGACTTTTTTTGTTCAAAGGGGGGGAAATTTCCAAATCGAACAGGTATTATTGATGCCAAATGACTTTAAAATGCATAAAGCATCAAAATTTGATGCTATCTCGAAAAAATTTTTTTAACGAAAATTGACTTTTTTTGACGATTTTTGTTCAAAGGGGGGAGTAAAGGAAAATTTCAAAATCGACTTTGTATTTTTGATGCCAAATGACTTTAAACTGCATGAAACGTCGAGATTTGATGTAAACTCGAAAAATTTTTTTTGACAAAAATCGACTTTTTTCGACTTTTTTTGTTCAAAGGGGGGGAAATTTCCAAATCGAACAGGTATTATTGATGCCAAATGACTTTAAAATGCATAAAGCATCAAAATTTGATGTTATCTCGAAAAAATTTTTTTAACGAAAATTGACTTTTTTTGACGATTTTTGTTCAAAGGGGGGAGTAAAGGAAAATTTCAAAATCGACTTTGTATTTTTGATGCCAAATGACTTTAAACTGCATGAAACGTCGAGATTTGATGTAAACTCGAAAAATTTTTTTTGACGAAAATCGACTTTTTTCGACTTTTTTTGTTCAAAGGGGGGGAAATTTCCAAATCGAACAGGTATTATTGATGCCAAATGACTTTAAAATGCATAAAGCATCAAAATTTGATGCTATCTCGAAAAAATTTTTTTAACGAAAATTGACTTTTTTTCACGATTTTTGTTCAAAGGGGGGAGTAAAGGAAAATTTCAAAATCGACTTTGTATTTTTGATGCCAAATGACTTTAAACTGCATGAAACGTCGAGATTTGATGTAAACTCGAAATTTTTTTTTTGACGAAGATCGACTTTTTTCGACTTTTTTTGTTCAAAGGGGGGGAAATTTCCAAATCGAACAGGTATTATTGATGCCAAATGACTTTAAAATGCATAAAGCATCAAAATTTGATGCTATCTCGAAAAATTTTTTTTAACGAAAATTGACTTTTTTTGACGATTTTTGTTCAAAGGGGGGAGTAAAGGAAAATTTCAAAATCGACTTTGTATTTTTGATGCCAAATGACTTTAAACTGCATGAAACGTCGAGATTTGATGTAAACTCGAAAATTTTTTTTGACGAAAATCGACTTTTTTCGACTTTTTTTGTTCAAAGGGGGGGAAATTTCCAAATCGAACAGGTATTATTGATGCCAAATGACTTTAAAATGCATAAAGCATCAAAATTTGATGCTATCTCGAAAAAATTTTTTTAACGAAAATTGATTTTTTTTGACGATTTTTGTTCAAAGGGGGGAGTAAAGGAAAATTTCAAAATCGACTTTGTATTTTTGATGCCAAATGACTTTAAACTGCATGAAACGTCGAGATTTGATGTAAACTCGAAAAAAATTTTTTGACGAAAATCGACTTTTTTCGACTTTTTTTGTTCAAAGGGGGGGGAAATTTCCAAATCGAACAGGTATTATTGATGCCAAATGACTTTAAAATGCATAAAGCATCAAAATTTGATGCCATCTCGAAAAATTTTTTTTAACGAAAATTGACTTTTTTTGACGATTTTTGTTCAAAGGGGGGAGTAAAGGAAAATTTCAAAATCGACTTTGTATTTTTGATGCCAAATGACTTTAAACTGCATGAAACGTCGAGATTTGATGTAAACTCGAAAAAAATTTTTTGACGAAAATCGACTTTTTTCGACTTTTTTTGTTCAAAGGGGGGGAAATTTCCAAATCGAACAGGTATTATTGATGCCAAATGACTTTAAAATGCATAAAGCATCAAAATTTGATGCTATCTCGAAAAATTTTTTTTAACGAAAATTGACTTTTTTGACGATTTTTGTTCAAAGGGGGGAGTAAAGGAAAATTTCAAAATCGACTTTGTATTTTTGATGCCAAATGACTTTAAACTGCATGAAACGTCGAGATTTGATGTAAACTCGAAAAAAAATTTTTGACGAAAATCGACTTTTTTCGACTTTTTTTGTTCAAAGGGGGGGTAATTTCCAAATCGAACAGGTATTATTGATGCCAAATGACTTTAAAATGCATAAAGCATCAAAATTTGATGTTATCTCGAAAAATTTTTTTTTAACGAAAATTGACTTTTTTTGACGATTTTTGTTCAAAGGGGGGAGTAAAGGAAAATTTCAAAATCGACTTTCTATTTTTGATGCCAAATGACTTTAAACTGCATGAAACGTCGAGATTTAATGTAAACTCGAAAAAATTTTTTTGACGAAAATCGACTTTTTTTATTCAAAGGAGGGGAAATTTCCAAATCGAACAGGTATTATTGATGCCAAATGACTTTAAAATGCATAAAGCATCAAAATTAGATGCCATCTCGAAAATTTTTTTTAACGGAAATTGACTTTTTTTGACGATTTTTGTTCAAAGGGGGGAGTAAAGGAAAATTTCAAAATCGACTTTGTATTTTTGATGCCAAATGACTTTAAACTGCATGAAACGTCGAGATTTGATGTAAACTCGAAAAAAAATTTTTGACGAAAATCGACTTTTTTCGACTTTTTTTGTTCAAAGGGGGGGAAATTTCCAAATCGAACAGGTATTATTGATGCCAAATGACTTTAAAATGCATAAAGCATCAAAATTTGATGCTATCTCGAAAATTTTTTTTTAACGAAAATTGACTTTTTTGACGATTTTTGTTCAAAGGGGGGAGTAAAGGAAAATTTCAAAATCGACTTTGTATTTTTGATGCCAAATGACTTTAAACTGCATGAAACGTCGAGATTTAATGTAAACTCGAAAAAATTTTTTTGACGAAAATCGACTTTTTTCGACTTTTTTTATTCAAAGGAGGGGAAATTTCCAAATCGAACAGGTATTATTGATGCCAAATGACTTTAAAATGCATAAAGCATCAAAATTAGATGCCATCTCGAAAATTTTTTTTTAACGGAAATTGACTTTTTTTGACGATTTTTGTTCAAAGGGGGGAGTAAAGGAAAATTTCAAAATCGACTTTGTATTTTTGATGCCAAATGACTTTAAACTGCATGAAACGTCGAGATTTGATGTAAACTCGAAAAAAAATTTTTGACGAAAATCGACTTTTTTCGACTTTTTTTGTTCAAAGGGGGGGTAATTTCCAAATCGAACAGGTATTATTGATGCCAAATGACTTTAAAATGCATAAAGCATCAAAATTTGATGTTATCTCGAAAAATTTTTTTTTAACGAAAATTGACTTTTTTTGACGATTTTTGTCAAAGGGGGGAGTAAAGGAAAATTTCAAAATCGACTTTCTATTTTTGATGCCAAATGACTTTAAACTGCATGAAACGTCGAGATTTTATGTAAACTCGAAAAAAATTTTTTGACGAAAATCGACTTTTTTCGACTTTTTTTGTTCAAAGGAGGGGAAATTTCCAAATCGAACAGGTATTATTGATGCCAAATGACTTTAAAATGCATAAAGCATCAAAATTTGATGTTATCTCGAAAAAAATTTTTTAACGAAAATTGACTTTTTTTGACGATTTTTGTTCAAAGTGGGGAGGGAGTAAAGGAAAATTTCAAAATCGACTTTCTATTTTTGATGCCAAATGACTAAACTGCATGAAACGTCGAGATTTGATGTAAACTCGAAAAAATTGTTTTGACGAAAATCGACTTTTTTCGACTTTTTTTGTTCAAAGGGGGGGAAATTTCCAAATCGAACAGGTATTATTGATGCCAAATGACTTTAAAATGCATAAAGCATCAAAATTTGATGCTATCTCGAAAAAATTTTTTTAACGAAAATTGACTTTTTTTGACGATTTTTGTTCAAAGGGGGGAGTAAAGGAAAATTTCAAAATCGACTTTGTAGTTTTGATGCCAAATGACTTTAAACTGCATGAAACGTCGAGATTTGATGTAAACTCGAAAAAAATTTTTTGACGAAAATCGACTTTTTTCGACTTTTTTTGTTCAAAGGAGGGGAAATTTCCAGATCGAACAGGTATTATTGATGCCAAATGACTTTAAAATGCATAAAGCATCAAAATTTTATGCTATCTCGAAAAAATTTTTTTAACGAGAATTGACTTTTTTTGACGATTTTTGTTCAAAGGGGGGAGTAAAGGAAAATTTCAAAATCGACTTTGTATTTTTGATGCCAAATGACTTTAAACTGCATGAAACGTCGAGATTTGATGTAAACTCGAAAAAAAATTTTTACGAAAATCGACTTTTTTCGACTTTTTGTTCAAAGGAGGGGAAATTTCCAAATCGAACAGGTATTATTGATGCCAAATGACTTCAAAATGCATAAAGCATCAAAATTTGATGTTATCTCGAAAAAAATTTTTTAACGAAGATTGACTTTTTTTGACGATTTTTGTTCAAAGGGGGGAGTAAAGGAAAATTTCAAAATCGACTTTGTATTTTTGATGCCAAATGACTTTAAACTGCATGAAACGTCGAGATTTGATGTAAACTCGAAAAAAATTTTTTGACGAAAATCGACTTTTTTCGACTTTTTTTGTTCAAAGGAGGGAAAATTTCCAAATCGAACAGGTATTATTGATGCCAAATGACTTTAAAATGCATAAAGCATCAAAATTTGATGCTATCTCGAAAAAATTTTTTTAACGAAAATTGACTTTTTTTGACGATTTTTGTTCAAAGGGGGGAGTAAAGGAAAATTTCAAAATCGACTTTGTATTTTTGATGCCAAATGACTTTAAACTGCATGAAACGTCGAGATTTGATGTAAACTCGAAAAATTTTTTTTGACGAAAATCGACTTTTTTCGACTTTTTTTGTTCAAAGGAGGGAAAATTTCCAAATCGAACAGGTATTATTGATGCCAAATGACTTTAAAATGCATAAAGCATCAAAATTTGATGCTATCTCGAAAAATTTTTTTTAACGAAAATTGACTTTTTTTGACGATTTTTGTTCAAAGGGGGGAGTAAAGGAAAATTTCAAAATCGACTTTGTATTTTTGATGCCAAATGACTTTAAACTGCATGAAACGTCGAGATTTGATGTAAACTCGAAAAATTTTTTTTGACGAAAATCGACTTTTTTCGACTTTTTTTATTCAAAGGAGGGGAAATTTCCAAATCGAACAGGTATTATTGATGCCAAATGACTTTAAAATGCATAAAGCATCAAAATTTGATGCTATCTCGAAAATTTTTTTTTAACGAAAATTGACTTTTTTTGACGATTTTTGTTCAAAGGGGGGAGTAAAGGAAAATTTCAAAATCGACTTTGTATTTTTGATGCCAAATGACTTTAAACTGCATGAAACGTCGAGATTTGATGTAAACTCGAAAAAAATTTTTTGGCGAAAATCGACTTTTTTCGACTTTTTTTGTTCAAAGGAGGGGAAATTTCCAAATCGAACAGGTATTATTGATGCCAAATGACTTTAAAATGCATAAAGCATCAAAATTTTATGCTATCTCGAAAAAAATTTTTTAACGAAAATTGACTTTTTTTGACGATTTTTGTTCAAAGGGGGGAGTAAAGGAAAATTTCAAAATCGACTTTGTATTTTTGATGCCAAATGACTTTAAACTGCATGAAACGTCGAGATTTGATGTAAACTCGAAAAAAAAATTTTGACGAAAACCGACTTTTTTCGACTTTTTTTGTTCAAAGGAGGGGAAATTTCCAAATCGAACAGGTATTATTGATGCCAAATGACTTCAAAATGCATAAAGCATCAAAATTTGATGTTATCTCGAAAAATTTTTTTTAACGAAGATTGACTTTTTGACGATTTTTGTTCAAAGGGGGGAGTAAAGGAAAATTTCAAAATCGACTTTGTATTTTTGATGCCAAATGACTTTAAACTGCATGAAACGTCGAGATTTGATGTAAACTCGAAAAATTTTTTTTGACGAAAATCGACTTTTTTCGACTTTTTTTATTCAAAGGAGGGGAAATTTCCAAATCGAACAGGTATTATTGATGCCAAATGACTTTAAAATGCATAAAGCATCAAAATTTGATGCTATCTCGAAAAATTTTTTTTAACGAAAATTGACTTTTTTTGACGATTTTTGTTCAAAGGGGGGAGTAAAGGAAAATTTCAAAATCGACTTTGTATTTTTGATGCCAAATGACTTTAAACTGCATGAAACGTCGAGATTTGATGTAAACTCGAAAAATTTTTTTTGACGAAAATCGACTTTTTTCGACTTTTTTTGTTCAAAGGGGGGGAAATTTCCAAATCGAACAGGTATTATTGATGCCAAATGACTTTAAAATGCATAAAACATCAAAATTTGATGCTATCTCGAAAAAAATTTTTTAACGAAAATTGACTTTTTTTGACGATTTTTGTTCAAAGGGGGGGAGTAAAAGAAAATTTCAAAATCGACTTTGTATTTTTGATGCCAAATGACTTTAAACTGCATGAAACGTCGAGATTTGATGTAAACTCGAAAAATTTTTTTTGACGAAAATCGACTTTTTTCGACTTTTTTTGTTCAAAGGGGGGGAAATTTCCAAATCGAACAGGTATTATTGATGCCAAATGACTTTAAAATGCATAAAGCATCAAAATTTGATGCTATCTCGAAAAAATTTTTTTAACGAAAATTGACTTTTTTTCACGATTTTTGTTCAAAGGGGGGAGTAAAGGAAAATTTCAAAATCGACTTTGTATTTTTGATGCCAAATGACTTTAAACTGCATGAAACGTCGAGATTTGATGTAAACTCGAAATTTTTTTTTTGACGAAGATCGACTTTTTTCGACTTTTTTTGTTCAAAGGGGGGGAAATTTCCAAATCGAACAGGTATTATTGATGCCAAATGACTTTAAAATGCATAAAGCATCAAAATTTGATGCTATCTCGAAAAATTTTTTTTAACGAAAATTGACTTTTTTTGACGATTTTTGTTCAAAGGGGGGAGTAAAGGAAAATTTCAAAATCGACTTTGTATTTTTGATGCCAAATGACTTTAAACTGCATGAAACGTCGAGATTTGATGTAAACTCGAAAATTTTTTTTGACGAAAATCGACTTTTTTCGACTTTTTTTGTTCAAAGGGGGGGAAATTTCCAAATCGAACAGGTATTATTGATGCCAAATGACTTTAAAATGCATAAAGCATCAAAATTTGATGCTATCTCGAAAAAATTTTTTTAACGAAAATTGATTTTTTTTGACGATTTTTGTTCAAAGGGGGGAGTAAAGGAAAATTTCAAAATCGACTTTGTATTTTTGATGCCAAATGACTTTAAACTGCATGAAACGTCGAGATTTGATGTAAACTCGAAAAAAATTTTTTGACGAAAATCGACTTTTTTCGACTTTTTTTGTTCAAAGGGGGGGGAAATTTCCAAATCGAACAGGTATTATTGATGCCAAATGACTTTAAAATGCATAAAGCATCAAAATTTGATGCCATCTCGAAAAATTTTTTTTAACGAAAATTGACTTTTTTTGACGATTTTTGTTCAAAGGGGGGAGTAAAGGAAAATTTCAAAATCGACTTTGTATTTTTGATGCCAAATGACTTTAAACTGCATGAAACGTCGAGATTTGATGTAAACTCGAAAAAAATTTTTTGACGAAAATCGACTTTTTTCGACTTTTTTTGTTCAAAGGGGGGGAAATTTCCAAATCGAACAGGTATTATTGATGCCAAATGACTTTAAAATGCATAAAGCATCAAAATTTGATGCTATCTCGAAAAATTTTTTTTAACGAAAATTGACTTTTTTGACGATTTTTGTTCAAAGGGGGGAGTAAAGGAAAATTTCAAAATCGACTTTGTATTTTTGATGCCAAATGACTTTAAACTGCATGAAACGTCGAGATTTAATGTAAACTCGAAAAAATTTTTTTGACGAAAATCGACTTTTTTCGACTTTTTTTATTCAAAGGAGGGGAAATTTCCAAATCGAACAGGTATTATTGATGCCAAATGACTTTAAAATGCATAAAGCATCAAAATTAGATGCCATCTCGAAAATTTTTTTTTAACGGAAATTGACTTTTTTTGACGATTTTTGTTCAAAGGGGGGAGTAAAGGAAAATTTCAAAATCGACTTTGTATTTTTGATGCCAAATGACTTTAAACTGCATGAAACGTCGAGATTTGATGTAAACTCGAAAAAAAATTTTTGACGAAAATCGACTTTTTTCGACTTTTTTTGTTCAAAGGGGGGGTAATTTCCAAATCGAACAGGTATTATTGATGCCAAATGACTTTAAAATGCATAAAGCATCAAAATTAGATGCCATCTCGAAAATTTTTTTTAACGGAAATTGACTTTTTTTGACGATTTTTGTTCAAAGGGGGGAGTAAAGGAAAATTTCAAAATCGACTTTGTATTTTTGATGCCAAATGACTTTAAACTGCATGAAACGTCGAGATTTGATGTAAACTCGAAAAAAAATTTTTGACGAAAATCGACTTTTTTCGACTTTTTTTGTTCAAAGGGGGGGAAATTTCCAAATCGAACAGGTATTATTGATGCCAAATGACTTTAAAATGCATAAAGCATCAAAATTTGATGCTATCTCGAAAATTTTTTTTTAACGAAAATTGACTTTTTTGACGATTTTTGTTCAAAGGGGGGAGTAAAGGAAAATTTCAAAATCGACTTTGTATTTTTGATGCCAAATGACTTTAAACTGCATGAAACGTCGAGATTTAATGTAAACTCGAAAAAATTTTTTTGACGAAAATCGACTTTTTTCGACTTTTTTTATTCAAAGGAGGGGAAATTTCCAAATCGAACAGGTATTATTGATGCCAAATGACTTTAAAATGCATAAAGCATCAAAATTAGATGCCATCTCGAAAATTTTTTTTTAACGGAAATTGACTTTTTTTGACGATTTTTGTTCAAAGGGGGGAGTAAAGGAAAATTTCAAAATCGACTTTGTATTTTTGATGCCAAATGACTTTAAACTGCATGAAACGTCGAGATTTGATGTAAACTCGAAAAAAAATTTTTGACGAAAATCGACTTTTTTCGACTTTTTTTGTTCAAAGGGGGGGTAATTTCCAAATCGAACAGGTATTATTGATGCCAAATGACTTTAAAATGCATAAAGCATCAAAATTTGATGTTATCTCGAAAAATTTTTTTTTAACGAAAATTGACTTTTTTTGACGATTTTTGTCAAAGGGGGGAGTAAAGGAAAATTTCAAAATCGACTTTCTATTTTTGATGCCAAATGACTTTAAACTGCATGAAACGTCGAGATTTTATGTAAACTCGAAAAAAATTTTTTGACGAAAATCGACTTTTTTCGACTTTTTTTGTTCAAAGGAGGGGAAATTTCCAAATCGAACAGGTATTATTGATGCCAAATGACTTTAAAATGCATAAAGCATCAAAATTTGATGTTATCTCGAAAAAAATTTTTTAACGAAAATTGACTTTTTTTGACGATTTTTGTTCAAAGTGGGGAGGGAGTAAAGGAAAATTTCAAAATCGACTTTCTATTTTTGATGCCAAATGACTAAACTGCATGAAACGTCGAGATTTGATGTAAACTCGAAAAAATTGTTTTGACGAAAATCGACTTTTTTCGACTTTTTTTGTTCAAAGGGGGGGAAATTTCCAAATCGAACAGGTATTATTGATGCCAAATGACTTTAAAATGCATAAAGCATCAAAATTTGATGCTATCTCGAAAAAAATTTTTTAACGAAAATTGACTTTTTTTGACGATTTTTGTTCAAAGGGGGGAGTAAAGGAAAATTTCAAAATCGACTTTGTAGTTTTGATGCCAAATGACTTTAAACTGCATGAAACGTCGAGATTTGATGTAAACTCGAAAAAAATTTTTTGACGAAAATCGACTTTTTTCGACTTTTTTTGTTCAAAGGAGGGGAAATTTCCAGATCGAACAGGTATTATTGATGCCAAATGACTTTAAAATGCATAAAGCATCAAAATTTTATGCTATCTCGAAAAAATTTTTTTAACGAGAATTGACTTTTTTTGACGATTTTTGTTCAAAGGGGGGAGTAAAGGAAAATTTCAAAATCGACTTTGTATTTTTGATGCCAAATGACTTTAAACTGCATGAAACGTCGAGATTTGATGTAAACTCGAAAAAAAATTTTTACGAAAATCGACTTTTTTCGACTTTTTGTTCAAAGGAGGGGAAATTTCCAAATCGAACAGGTATTATTGATGCCAAATGACTTCAAAATGCATAAAGCATCAAAATTTGATGTTATCTCGAAAAAAATTTTTTAACGAAGATTGACTTTTTTTGACGATTTTTGTTCAAAGGGGGGAGTAAAGGAAAATTTCAAAATCGACTTTGTATTTTTGATGCCAAATGACTTTAAACTGCATGAAACGTCGAGATTTGATGTAAACTCGAAAAAAATTTTTTGACGAAAATCGACTTTTTTCGACTTTTTTTGTTCAAAGGAGGGAAAATTTCCAAATCGAACAGGTATTATTGATGCCAAATGACTTTAAAATGCATAAAGCATCAAAATTTGATGCTATCTCGAAAAAATTTTTTTAACGAAAATTGACTTTTTTTGACGATTTTTGTTCAAAGGGGGGAGTAAAGGAAAATTTCAAAATCGACTTTGTATTTTTGATGCCAAATGACTTTAAACTGCATGAAACGTCGAGATTTGATGTAAACTCGAAAAATTTTTTTTGACGAAAATCGACTTTTTTCGACTTTTTTTGTTCAAAGGAGGGAAAATTTCCAAATCGAACAGGTATTATTGATGCCAAATGACTTTAAAATGCATAAAGCATCAAAATTTGATGCTATCTCGAAAAATTTTTTTTAACGAAAATTGACTTTTTTTGACGATTTTTGTTCAAAGGGGGGAGTAAAGGAAAATTTCAAAATCGACTTTGTATTTTTGATGCCAAATGACTTTAAACTGCATGAAACGTCGAGATTTGATGTAAACTCGAAAAATTTTTTTTGACGAAAATCGACTTTTTTCGACTTTTTTTATTCAAAGGAGGGGAAATTTCCAAATCGAACAGGTATTATTGATGCCAAATGACTTTAAAATGCATAAAGCATCAAAATTTGATGCTATCTCGAAAATTTTTTTTTAACGAAAATTGACTTTTTTTGACGATTTTTGTTCAAAGGGGGGAGTAAAGGAAAATTTCAAAATCGACTTTGTATTTTTGATGCCAAATGACTTTAAACTGCATGAAACGTCGAGATTTGATGTAAACTCGAAAAAAATTTTTTGGCGAAAATCGACTTTTTTCGACTTTTTTTGTTCAAAGGAGGGGAAATTTCCAAATCGAACAGGTATTATTGATGCCAAATGACTTTAAAATGCATAAAGCATCAAAATTTTATGCTATCTCGAAAAAAATTTTTTAACGAAAATTGACTTTTTTTGACGATTTTTGTTCAAAGGGGGGAGTAAAGGAAAATTTCAAAATCGACTTTGTATTTTTGATGCCAAATGACTTTAAACTGCATGAAACGTCGAGATTTGATGTAAACTCGAAAAAAAAATTTTGACGAAAACCGACTTTTTTCGACTTTTTTTGTTCAAAGGAGGGGAAATTTCCAAATCGAACAGGTATTATTGATGCCAAATGACTTCAAAATGCATAAAGCATCAAAATTTGATGTTATCTCGAAAAATTTTTTTTAACGAAGATTGACTTTTTGACGATTTTTGTTCAAAGGGGGGAGTAAAGGAAAATTTCAAAATCGACTTTGTATTTTTGATGCCAAATGACTTTAAACTGCATGAAACGTCGAGATTTGATGTAAACTCGAAAAATTTTTTTTGACGAAAATCGACTTTTTTCGACTTTTTTTATTCAAAGGAGGGGAAATTTCCAAATCGAACAGGTATTATTGATGCCAAATGACTTTAAAATGCATAAAGCATCAAAATTTGATGCTATCTCGAAAAATTTTTTTTAACGAAAATTGACTTTTTTTGACGATTTTTGTTCAAAGGGGGGAGTAAAGGAAAATTTCAAAATCGACTTTGTATTTTTGATGCCAAATGACTTTAAACTGCATGAAACGTCGAGATTTGATGTAAACTCGAAAAATTTTTTTTGACGAAAATCGACTTTTTTCGACTTTTTTTGTTCAAAGGGGGGGAAATTTCCAAATCGAACAGGTATTATTGATGCCAAATGACTTTAAAATGCATAAAACATCAAAATTTGATGCTATCTCGAAAAAAATTTTTTAACGAAAATTGACTTTTTTTGACGATTTTTGTTCAAAGGGGGGGAGTAAAAGAAAATTTCAAAATCGACTTTGTATTTTTGATGCCAAATGACTTTAAACTGCATGAAACGTCGAGATTTGATGTAAACTCGAAAAAATTTTTTTGACAAGAATCGACTTTTTTCGACTTTTTTTGTTCAAAGGGGGGGAAATTTCCAAATCGAACAGGTATTATTGATGCCAAATGACTTTAAAATGCATAAAGCATCAAAATTTGATGCTATCTCGAAAAATTTTTTTTAACGAAAATTGACTTTTTTTGACGATTTTTGTTCAAGGGGGGAGTAAAGGAAAATTTCAAAATCGACTTTGTATTTTTGATGCCAAATGACTTTAAACTGCATGAAACGTCGAGATTTGATGTAAACTCGAAAATTTTTTTTTGACGAAAATCGACTTTTTTCGACTTTTTTTGTTCAAAGGGGGGAAATTTCCAAATCGAACAGGTATTATTGATGCCAAATGACTTTAAAATGCATAAAGCATCAAAATTTGATGCTATCTCGAAAATTTTTTTTTTTAACGAAAATTGACTTTTTTTGACGATTTTTGTTCAAAGGGGGGAGTAAAGGAAAATTTCAAAATCGACTTTGTATTTCTGATGCCAAATGACTTTAAACTGCATGAAACGTCGAGATTTGATGTAAACTCGAAAAAAAATTTTTGACGAAAATCGACTTTTTTCGACTTTTTTTGTTCAAAGAGGGGGAAATTTCCAAATCGAACAGGTATTATTGATGCCAAATGACTTTAAAATGCATAAAGCATCAAAATTTGATGCTATCTCGAAAAAATTTTTTTAACGAAAATTGACTTTTTTTGACGATTTTTGTTCAAAGGGGGGAGTAAAGGAAAATTTCAAAATCGACTTTGTATTTTTGATGCCAAATGACTTTAAACTGCATGAAACGTCGAGATTTGATGTAAACTCGAAAAAAAAATTTTGACGAAAATCGACTTTTTTCGACTTTTTTTGTTCAAAGGGGGGGAAATTTCCAAATCGAACAGGTATTATTGATGCCAAATGACTTTAAAATGCATAAAGCATCAAAATTTGATGCTATCTCGAAAAATTTTTTTTAACGAAAATTGACTTTTTTTGACGATTTTTGTTCAAGGGGGGAGTAAAGGAAAATTTCAAAATCGACTTTGTATTTTTGATGCCAAATGACTTTAAACTGCATGAAACGTCGAGATTTGATGTAAACTCGAAAATTTTTTTTTGACGAAAATCGACTTTTTTCGACTTTTTTTTGTTCAAAGGGGGGGAAATTTCCAAATCGAACAGGTATTATTGATGCCAAATGACTTTAAAATGCATAAAACATCAAAATTTGATGCTATCTCGAAAAAATTTTTTTAACGAAAATTGACTTTTTTTGACGATTTTTGTTCAAAGGGGGGAGTAAAAGAAAATTTCAAAATCGACTTTGTATTTTTGATGCCAAATGACTTTAAACTGCATGAAACGTCGAGATTTGATGTAAACTCGAAAAATTTTTTTTGACAAGAATCGACTTTTTTCGACTTTTTTTGTTCAAAGGGGGGGAAATTTCCAAATCGAACAGGTATTATTGATGCCAAATGACTTTAAAATGCATAAAGCATCAAAATTTGATGCTATCTCGAAAAATTTTTTTTAACGAAAATTGACTTTTTTTGACGATTTTTGTTCAAAGGGGGGAGTAAAGGAAAATTTCAAAATCGACTTTGTATTTTTGATGCCAAATGACTTTAAACTGCATGAAACGTCGAGATTTGATGTAAACTCGAAAAAAAATTTTTGACAAAAATCGACTTTTTTCGACTTTTTTTGTTCAAAGGGGGGGAAATTTCCAAATCGAACAGGTATTATTGATGCCAAATGACTTTAAAATGCATAAAGCATCAAAATTTGATGCTATCTCGAAAAATTTTTTTTAACGAAAATTGACTTTTTTTGACGATTTTTGTTCAAGGGGGGAGTAAAGGAAAATTTCAAAATCGACTTTGTATTTTTGATGCCAAATGACTTTAAACTGCATGAAACGTCGAGATTTGATGTAAACTCGAAAAAAAAATTTTGACAAAAATCGACTTTTTTCGACTTTTTTTGTTCAAAGGGGGGGAAATTTCCAAATCGAACAGGTATTATTGATGCCAAATGACTTTAAAATGCATAAAGCATCAAAATTTGATGCTATCTCGAAATTTTTTTTTTAACGAAAATTGACTTTTTTTGACGATTTTTGTTCAAAGGGGGGAGTAAAGGAAAATTTCAAAATCGACTTTGTATTTTTGATGCCAAATGACTTTAAACTGCATGAAACGTCGAGATTTAATGTAAACTCGAAAAATTTTTTTTGACGAAAATCGACTTTTTTCGACTTTTTTTATTCAAAGGAGGGGAAATTTCCAAATCGAACAGGTATTATTGATGCCAAATGACTTTAAAATGCATAAAGCATCAAAATTAGATGCCATCTCGAAAATTTTTTTTTAACGAAAATTGACTTTTTTGACGATTTTTGTTCAAAGGGGGGAGTAAAGGAAAATTTCAAAATCGACTTTGTATTTTTGATGCCAAATGACTTTAAACTGCATGAAACGTCGAGATTTAATGTAAACTCGAAAAAATTTTTTTGACGAAAATCGACTTTTTTCGACTTTTTTTATTCAAAGGAGGGGAAATTTCCAAATCGAACAGGTATTATTGATGCCAAATGACTTTAAAATGCATAAAGCATCAAAATTAGATGCCATCTCGAAAATTTTTTTAACGGAAATTGACTTTTTTTGACGATTTTTGTTCAAAGGGGGGAGTAAAGGAAAATTTCAAAATCGACTTTGTATTTTTGATGCCAAATGACTTTAAACTGCATGAAACGTCGAGATTTGATGTAAACTCGAAAAAAAAATTTTGACGAAAATCGACTTTTTTCGACTTTTTTTGTTCAAAGGGGGGGAAATTTCCAAATCGAACAGGTATTATTGATGCCAAATGACTTTAAAATGCATAAAGCATCAAAATTTGATGCTATCTCGAAAATTTTTTTTTAACGAAAATTGACTTTTTTGACGATTTTTGTTCAAAGGGGGGAGTAAAGGAAAATTTCAAAATCGACTTTGTATTTTTGATGCCAAATGACTTTAAACTGCATGAAACGTCGAGATTTAATGTAAACTCGAAAAATTTTTTTTGACGAAAATCGACTTTTTTCGACTTTTTTTATTCAAAGGAGGGGAAATTTCCAAATCGAACAGGTATTATTGATGCCAAATGACTTTAAAATGCATAAAGCATCAAAATTAGATGCCATCTCGAAAATTTTTTTTTAACGGAAATTGACTTTTTTTGACGATTTTTGTTCAAAGGGGGGAGTAAAGGAAAATTTCAAAATCGACTTTGTATTTTTGATGCCAAATGACTTTAAACTGCATGAAACGTCGAGATTTGATGTAAACTCGAAAAAAAATTTTTGACGAAAATCGACTTTTTTCGACTTTTTTTGTTCAAAGGGGGGGTAATTTCCAAATCGAACAGGTATTATTGATGCCAAATGACTTTAAAATGCATAAAGCATCAAAATTTGATGTTATCTCGAAAAATTTTTTTTTAACGAAAATTGACTTTTTTTGACGATTTTTGTCAAAGGGGGGAGTAAAGGAAAATTTCAAAATCGACTTTCTATTTTTGATGCCAAATGACTTTAAACTGCATGAAACGTCGAGATTTTATGTAAACTCGAAAAAAATTTTTTGACGAAAATCGACTTTTTTCGACTTTTTTTGTTCAAAGGAGGGGAAATTTCCAAATCGAACAGGTATTATTGATGCCAAATGACTTTAAAATGCATAAAGCATCAAAATTTGATGTTATCTCGAAAAAATTTTTTTAACGAAAATTGACTTTTTTTGACGATTTTTGTTCAAAGTGGGGAGGGAGTAAAGGAAAATTTCAAAATCGACTTTCTATTTTTGATGCCAAATGACTAAACTGCATGAAACGTCGAGATTTGATGTAAACTCGAAAAAATTTTTTTGACGAAAATCGACTTTTTTCGACTTTTTTTGTTCAAAGGAGGGGAAATTTCCAGATCGAACAGGTATTATTGATGCCAAATGACTTTAAAATGCATAAAGCATCAAAATTTTATGCTATCTCGAAAAATTTTTTTTAACGAGAATTGACTTTTTTTGACGATTTTTGTTCAAAGGGGGGAGTAAAGGAAAATTTCAAAATCGACTTTGTATTTTTGATGCCAAATGACTTTAAACTGCATGAAACGTCGAGATTTGATGTAAACTCGAAAAAAATTTTTTGACGAAAATCGACTTTTTTCGACTTTTTGTTCAAAGGAGGGGAAATTTCCAAATCGAACAGGTATTATTGATGCCAAATGACTTCAAAATGCATAAAGCATCAAAATTTGATGTTATCTCGAAAAAATTTTTTTAACGAAGATTGACTTTTTTTGACGATTTTTGTTCAAAGGGGGGAGTAAAGGAAAATTTCAAAATCGACTTTGTATTTTTGATGCCAAATGACTTTAAACTGCATGAAACGTCGAGATTTGATGTAAACTCGAAAAAATTTTTTTGACGAAAATCGACTTTTTTCGACTTTTTTTGTTCAAAGGAGGGAAAATTTCCAAATCGAACAGGTATTATTGATGCCAAATGACTTTAAAATGCATAAAGCATCAAAATTTGATGCTATCTCGAAAAAATTTTTTTAACGAAAATTGACTTTTTTTGACGATTTTTGTTCAAAGGGGGGAGTAAAGGAAAATTTCAAAATCGACTTTGTATTTTTGATGCCAAATGACTTTAAACTGCATGAAACGTCGAGATTTGATGTAAACTCGAAAAATTTTTTTTGACGAAAATCGACTTTTTTCGACTTTTTTTGTTCAAAGGAGGGAAAATTTCCAAATCGAACAGGTATTATTGATGCCAAATGACTTTAAAATGCATAAAGCATCAAAATTTGATGCTATCTCGAAAAAAATTTTTTAACGAAAATTGACTTTTTTTGACGATTTTTGTTCAAAGGGGGGAGTAAAGGAAAATTTCAAAATCGACTTTGTATTTTTGATGCCAAATGACTTTAAACTGCATGAAACGTCGAGATTTGATGTAAACTCGAAAAATTTTTTTTGACGAAAATCGACTTTTTTCGACTTTTTTTATTCAAAGGAGGGGAAATTTCCAAATCGAACAGGTATTATTGATGCCAAATGACTTTAAAATGCATAAAGCATCAAAATTTGATGCTATCTCGAAAATTTTTTTTTAACGAAAATTGACTTTTTTTGACGATTTTTGTTCAAAGGGGGGAGTAAAGGAAAATTTCAAAATCGACTTTGTATTTTTGATGCCAAATGACTTTAAACTGCATGAAACGTCGAGATTTGATGTAAACTCGAAAAAAATTTTTTGGCGAAAATCGACTTTTTTCGACTTTTTTTGTTCAAAGGAGGGGAAATTTCCAAATCGAACAGGTATTATTGATGCCAAATGACTTTAAAATGCATAAAGCATCAAAATTTTATGCTATCTCGAAAAAATTTTTTTAACGAAAATTGACTTTTTTTGACGATTTTTGTTCAAAGGGGGGAGTAAAGGAAAATTTCAAAATCGACTTTGTATTTTTGATGCCAAATGACTTTAAACTGCATGAAACGTCGAGATTTGATGTAAACTCGAAAAAAAAATTTTGACGAAAACCGACTTTTTTCGACTTTTTTTGTTCAAAGGAGGGGAAATTTCCAAATCGAACAGGTATTATTGATGCCAAATGACTTCAAAATGCATAAAGCATCAAAATTTGATGTTATCTCGAAAAATTTTTTTTAACGAAGATTGACTTTTTGACGATTTTTGTTCAAAGGGGGGAGTAAAGGAAAATTTCAAAATCGACTTTGTATTTTTGATGCCAAATGACTTTAAACTGCATGAAACGTCGAGATTTGATGTAAACTCGAAAAAAAATTTTTGACGAAAATCGACTTTTTTCGACTTTTTTTGTTCAAAGGAGGGGAAATTTCCAAATCGAACAGGTATTATTGATGCCAAATGACTTTAAAATGCATAAAGCATCAAAATTTGATGCTATCTCGAAAAATTTTTTTTAACGAAAATTGACTTTTTTTGACGATTTTTGTTCAAAGGGGGGAGTAAAGGAAAATTTCAAAATCGACTTTGTATTTTTGATGCCAAATGACTTTAAACTGCATGAAACGTCGAGATTTGATGTAAACTCGAAAAATTTTTTTTGACGAAAATCGACTTTTTTCGACTTTTTTTATTCAAAGGAGGGGAAATTTCCAAATCGAACAGGTATTATTGATGCCAAATGACTTTAAAATGCATAAAGCATCAAAATTTGATGCTATCTCGAAAAATTTTTTTTAACGAAAATTGACTTTTTTTGACGATTTTTGTTCAAAGGGGGGAGTAAAGGAAAATTTCAAAATCGACTTTGTATTTTTGATGCCAAATGACTTTAAACTGCATGAAACGTCGAGATTTGATGTAAACTCGAAAAATTTTTTTTGACGAAAATCGACTTTTTTCGACTTTTTTTGTTCAAAGGGGGGGAAATTTCCAAATCGAACAGGTATTATTGATGCCAAATGACTTTAAAATGCATAAAACATCAAAATTTGATGCTATCTCGAAAAAAAATTTTTAACGAAAATTGACTTTTTTTGACGATTTTTGTTCAAAGGGGGGAGTAAAAGAAAATTTCAAAATCGACTTTGTATTTTTGATGCCAAATGACTTTAAACTGCATGAAACGTCGAGATTTGATGTAAACTCGAAAAAAATTTTTTGACAAGAATCGACTTTTTTCGACTTTTTTTGTTCAAAGGGGGGGAAATTTCCAAATCGAACAGGTATTATTGATGCCAAATGACTTTAAAATGCATAAAGCATCAAAATTTGATGCTATCTCGAAAAATTTTTTTTAACGAAAATTGACTTTTTTTGACGATTTTTGTTCAAGGGGGGAGTAAAGGAAAATTTCAAAATCGACTTTGTATTTTTGATGCCAAATGACTTTAAACTGCATGAAACGTCGAGATTTGATGTAAACTCGAAAAAAAATTTTTGACGAAAATCGACTTTTTTCGACTTTTTTTGTTCAAAGAGGGGGAAATTTCCAAATCGAACAGGTATTATTGATGCCAAATGACTTTAAAATGCATAAAGCATCAAAATTTGATGCTATCTCGAAAAATTTTTTTTAACGAAAATTGACTTTTTTTGACGATTTTTGTTCAAAGGGGGGAGTAAAGGAAAATTTCAAAATCGACTTTGTATTTTTGATGCCAAATGACTTTAAACTGCATGAAACGTCGAGATTTGATGTAAACTCGAAAAAAAAATTTTGACGAAAATCGACTTTTTTCGACTTTTTTTGTTCAAAGGGGGGGAAATTTCCAAATCGAACAGGTATTATTGATGCCAAATGACTTTAAAATGCATAAAGCATCAAAATTTGATGCTATCTCGAAAAATTTTTTTTAACGAAAATTGACTTTTTTTGACGATTTTTGTTCAAGGGGGGAGTAAAGGAAAATTTCAAAATCGACTTTGTATTTTTGATGCCAAATGACTTTAAACTGCATGAAACGTCGAGATTTTATGTAAACTCGAAAATTTTTTTTTGACGAAAATCGACTTTTTTCGACTTTTTTTTGTTCAAAGGGGGGGAAATTTCCAAATCGAACAGGTATTATTGATGCCAAATGACTTTAAAATGCATAAAACATCAAAATTTGATGCTATCTCGAAAAAAATTTTTTAACGAAAATTGACTTTTTTTGACGATTTTTGTTCAAAGGGGGGAGTAAAAGAAAATTTCAAAATCGACTTTGTATTTTTGATGCCAAATGACTTTAAACTGCATGAAACGTCGAGATTTGATGTAAACTCGAAAATTTTTTTTTGACAAGAATCGACTTTTTTCGACTTTTTTTGTTCAAAGGGGGGGAAATTTCCAAATCGAACAGGTATTATTGATGCCAAATGACTTTAAAATGCATAAAGCATCAAAATTTGATGCTATCTCGAAAAATTTTTTTAACGAAAATTGACTTTTTTTGACGATTTTTGTTCAAAGGGGGGAGTAAAGGAAAATTTCAAAATCGACTTTGTATTTTTGATGCCAAATGACTTTAAACTGCATGAAACGTCGAGATTTGATGTAAACTCGAAAAAAAATTTTTGACAAAAATCGACTTTTTTCGACTTTTTTTGTTCAAAGGGGGGGAAATTTCCAAATCGAACAGGTATTATTGATGCCAAATGACTTTAAAATGCATAAAGCATCAAAATTTGATGCTATCTCGAAAAATTTTTTTTAACGAAAATTGACTTTTTTTGACGATTTTTGTTCAAGGGGGGAGTAAAGGAAAATTTCAAAATCGACTTTGTATTTTTGATGCCAAATGACTTTAAACTGCATGAAACGTCGAGATTTGATGTAAACTCGAAAAAAAAATTTTGACAAAAATCGACTTTTTTCGACTTTTTTTGTTCAAAGGGGGGGAAATTTCCAAATCGAACAGGTATTATTGATGCCAAATGACTTTAAAATGCATAAAGCATCAAAATTTGATGCTATCTCGAAATTTTTTTTTTAACGAAAATTGACTTTTTTTGACGATTTTTGTTCAAAGGGGGGAGTAAAGGAAAATTTCAAAATCGACTTTGTATTTTTGATGCCAAATGACTTTAAACTGCATGAAACGTCGAGATTTGATGTAAACTCGAAAAAAAAATTTTGACGAAAATCGACTTTTTTCGACTTTTTTTGTTCAAAGGGGGGGAAATTTCCAAATCGAACAGGTATTATTGATGCCAAATGACTTTAAAATGCATAAAGCATCAAAATTTGATGCTATCTCGAAAATTTTTTTTTAACGAAAATTGACTTTTTTTGACGATTTTTGTTCAAGGGGGGAGTAAAGGAAAATTTCAAAATCGACTTTGTATTTTTGATGCCAAATGACTTTAAACTGCATGAAACGTCGAGATTTGATGTAAACTCGAAAAATTTTTTTTGACGAAAATCGACTTTTTTCGACTTTTTTTGTTCAAAGGGGGGGAAATTTCCAAATCGAACAGGTATTATTGATGCCAAATGACTTTAAAATGCATAAAGCATCAAAATTTGATGCTATCTCGAAAAAAATTTTTTAACGAAAATTGACTTTTTTTGACGATTTTTGTTCAAAGGGGGGAGTAAAGGAAAATTTCAAAATCGACTTTGTATTTTTGATGCCAAATGACTTTAAACTGCATGAAACGTCGAGATTTGATGTAAACTCGAAAAATTTTTTTTGACGAAAATCGACTTTTTTCGACTTTTTTTGTTCAAAGGAGGGAAAATTTCCAAATCGAACAGGTATTATTGATGCCAAATGACTTTAAAATGCATAAAGCATCAAAATTTGATGCTATCTCGAAAAAATTTTTTTAACGAAAATTGACTTTTTTTGACGATTTTTGTTCAAAGGGGGGAGTAAAGGAAAATTTCAAAATCGACTTTGTATTTTTGATGCCAAATGACTTTAAACTGCATGAAACGTCGAGATTTGATGTAAACTCGAAAAATTTTTTTTGACGAAAATCGACTTTTTTCGACTTTTTTTATTCAAAGGAGGGGAAATTTCCAAATCGAACAGGTATTATTGATGCCAAATGACTTTAAAATGCATAAAGCATCAAAATTTGATGCTATCTCGAAAATTTTTTTTTAACGAAAATTGACTTTTTTTGACGATTTTTGTTCAAAGGGGGGAGTAAAGGAAAATTTCAAAATCGACTTTGTATTTTTGATGCCAAATGACTTTAAACTGCATGAAACGTCGAGATTTGATGTAAACTCGAAAAAAATTTTTTGGCGAAAATCGACTTTTTTCGACTTTTTTTGTTCAAAGGAGGGGAAATTTCCAAATCGAACAGGTATTATTGATGCCAAATGACTTTAAAATGCATAAAGCATCAAAATTTTATGCTATCTCGAAAAAATTTTTTTAACGAAAATTGACTTTTTTTGACGATTTTTGTTCAAAGGGGGGAGTAAAGGAAAATTTCAAAATCGACTTTGTATTTTTGATGCCAAATGACTTTAAACTGCATGAAACGTCGAGATTTGATGTAAACTCGAAAAAAAAATTTTGACGAAAACCGACTTTTTTCGACTTTTTTTGTTCAAAGGAGGGGAAATTTCCAAATCGAACAGGTATTATTGATGCCAAATGACTTCAAAATGCATAAAGCATCAAAATTTGATGTTATCTCGAAAAATTTTTTTTAACGAAGATTGACTTTTTGACGATTTTTGTTCAAAGGGGGGAGTAAAGGAAAATTTCAAAATCGACTTTGTATTTTTGATGCCAAATGACTTTAAACTGCATGAAACGTCGAGATTTGATGTAAACTCGAAAAAAATTTTTTGACGAAAATCGACTTTTTTCGACTTTTTTTGTTCAAAGGAGGGGAAATTTCCAAATCGAACAGGTATTATTGATGCCAAATGACTTTAAAATGCATAAAGCATCAAAATTTGATGCTATCTCGAAAAAATTTTTTTAACGAAAATTGACTTTTTTTGACGATTTTTGTTCAAAGGGGGGAGTAAAGGAAAATTTCAAAATCGACTTTGTATTTTTGATGCCAAATGACTTTAAACTGCATGAAACGTCGAGATTTGATGTAAACTCGAAAAATTTTTTTTGACGAAAATCGACTTTTTTCGACTTTTTTTATTCAAAGGAGGGGAAATTTCCAAATCGAACAGGTATTATTGATGCCAAATGACTTTAAAATGCATAAAGCATCAAAATTTGATGCTATCTCGAAAATTTTTTTTTAACGAAAATTGACTTTTTTTGACGATTTTTGTTCAAAGGGGGGAGTAAAGGAAAATTTCAAAATCGACTTTGTATTTTTGATGCCAAATGACTTTAAACTGCATGAAACGTCGAGATTTGATGTAAACTCGAAAAATTTTTTTTGACGAAAATCGACTTTTTTCGACTTTTTTTGTTCAAAGGGGGGGAAATTTCCAAATCGAACAGGTATTATTGATGCCAAATGACTTTAAAATGCATAAAACATCAAAATTTGATGCTATCTCGAAAAAAATTTTTTAACGAAAATTGACTTTTTTTGACGATTTTTGTTCAAAGGGGGGAGTAAAAGAAAATTTCAAAATCGACTTTGTATTTTTGATGCCAAATGACTTTAAACTGCATGAAACGTCGAGATTTGATGTAAACTCGAAAAAAATTTTTTGACAAGAATCGACTTTTTTCGACTTTTTTTGTTCAAAGGGGGGGAAATTTCCAAATCGAACAGGTATTATTGATGCCAAATGACTTTAAAATGCATAAAGCATCAAAATTTGATGCTATCTCGAAAAATTTTTTTTAACGAAAATTGACTTTTTTTGACGATTTTTGTTCAAGGGGGGAGTAAAGGAAAATTTCAAAATCGACTTTGTATTTTTGATGCCAAATGACTTTAAACTGCATGAAACGTCGAGATTTGATGTAAACTCGAAAAAAAATTTTTGACAAAAATCGACTTTTTTCGACTTTTTTTGTTCAAAGGGGGGGAAATTTCCAAATCGAACAGGTATTATTGATGCCAAATGACTTTAAAATGCATAAAGCATCAAAATTTGATGCTATCTCGAAAATTTTTTTTTTAACGAAAATTGACTTTTTTTGACGATTTTTGTTCAAAGGGGGGAGTAAAGGAAAATTTCAAAATCGACTTTGTATTTCTGATGCCAAATGACTTTAAACTGCATGAAACGTCGAGATTTGATGTAAACTCGAAAAAAAATTTTTGACGAAAATCGACTTTTTTCGACTTTTTTTGTTCAAAGAGGGGGAAATTTCCAAATCGAACAGGTATTATTGATGCCAAATGACTTTAAAATGCATAAAGCATCAAAATTTGATGCTATCTCGAAAAATTTTTTTTAACGAAAATTGACTTTTTTTGACGATTTTTGTTCAAAGGGGGGAGTAAAGGAAAATTTCAAAATCGACTTTGTATTTTTGATGCCAAATGACTTTAAACTGCATGAAACGTCGAGATTTGATGTAAACTCGAAAAAAAAATTTTGACGAAAATCGACTTTTTTCGACTTTTTTTGTTCAAAGGGGGGGAAATTTCCAAATCGAACAGGTATTATTGATGCCAAATGACTTTAAAATGCATAAAGCATCAAAATTTGATGCTATCTCGAAAAATTTTTTTTAACGAAAATTGACTTTTTTTGACGATTTTTGTTCAAGGGGGGAGTAAAGGAAAATTTCAAAATCGACTTTGTATTTTTGATGCCAAATGACTTTAAACTGCATGAAACGTCGAGATTTTATGTAAACTCGAAAATTTTTTTTTGACGAAAATCGACTTTTTTCGACTTTTTTTTGTTCAAAGGGGGGGAAATTTCCAAATCGAACAGGTATTATTGATGCCAAATGACTTTAAAATGCATAAAACATCAAAATTTGATGCTATCTCGAAAAAATTTTTTTAACGAAAATTGACTTTTTTTGACGATTTTTGTTCAAAGGGGGGAGTAAAAGAAAATTTCAAAATCGACTTTGTATTTTTGATGCCAAATGACTTTAAACTGCATGAAACGTCGAGATTTGATGTAAACTCGAAAATTTTTTTTTGACAAGAATCGACTTTTTTCGACTTTTTTTGTTCAAAGGGGGGGAAATTTCCAAATCGAACAGGTATTATTGATGCCAAATGACTTTAAAATGCATAAAGCATCAAAATTTGATGCTATCTCGAAAAATTTTTTTAACGAAAATTGACTTTTTTTGACGATTTTTGTTCAAAGGGGGGAGTAAAGGAAAATTTCAAAATCGACTTTGTATTTTTGATGCCAAATGACTTTAAACTGCATGAAACGTCGAGATTTGATGTAAACTCGAAAAAAAATTTTTGACAAAAATCGACTTTTTTCGACTTTTTTTGTTCAAAGGGGGGGAAATTTCCAAATCGAACAGGTATTATTGATGCCAAATGACTTTAAAATGCATAAAGCATCAAAATTTGATGCTATCTCGAAAAATTTTTTTTAACGAAAATTGACTTTTTTTGACGATTTTTGTTCAAGGGGGGAGTAAAGGAAAATTTCAAAATCGACTTTGTATTTTTGATGCCAAATGACTTTAAACTGCATGAAACGTCGAGATTTGATGTAAACTCGAAAAAAAAATTTTGACAAAAATCGACTTTTTTCGACTTTTTTTGTTCAAAGGGGGGGAAATTTCCAAATCGAACAGGTATTATTGATGCCAAATGACTTTAAAATGCATAAAGCATCAAAATTTGATGCTATCTCGAAATTTTTTTTTTAACGAAAATTGACTTTTTTTGACGATTTTTGTTCAAAGGGGGGAGTAAAGGAAAATTTCAAAATCGACTTTGTATTTTTGATGCCAAATGACTTTAAACTGCATGAAACGTCGAGATTTGATGTAAACTCGAAAAAAAAATTTTGACGAAAATCGACTTTTTTCGACTTTTTTTGTTCAAAGGGGGGGAAATTTCCAAATCGAACAGGTATTATTGATGCCAAATGACTTTAAAATGCATAAAGCATCAAAATTTGATGCTATCTCGAAAATTTTTTTTTAACGAAAATTGACTTTTTTTGACGATTTTTGTTCAAGGGGGGAGTAAAGGAAAATTTCAAAATCGACTTTGTATTTTTGATGCCAAATGACTTTAAACTGCATGAAACGTCGAGATTTGATGTAAACTCGAAAAATTTTTTTTGACGAAAATCGACTTTTTTCGACTTTTTTTGTTCAAAGGGGGGGAAATTTCCAAATCGAACAGGTATTATTGATGCCAAATGACTTTAAAATGCATAAAGCATCAAAATTTGATGCTATCTCGAAAAAATTTTTTTAACGAAAATTGACTTTTTTTGACGATTTTTGTTCAAAGGGGGGAGTAAAGGAAAATTTCAAAATCGACTTTGTATTTTTGATGCCAAATGACTTTAAACTGCATGAAACGTCGAGATTTGATGTAAACTCGAAAATTTTTTTTTGACGAAAATCGACTTTTTTCGACTTTTTTTGTTCAAAGGGGGGAAATTTCCAAATCGAACAGGTATTATTGATGCCAAATGACTTTAAAATGCATAAAGCATCAAAATTTGATGCTATCTCGAAAATTTTTTTTTTAACGAAAATTGACTTTTTTTGACGATTTTTGTTCAAAGGGGGGAGTAAAGGAAAATTTCAAAATCGACTTTGTATTTCTGATGCCAAATGACTTTAAACTGCATGAAACGTCGAGATTTGATGTAAACTCGAAAAAAAATTTTTGACGAAAATCGACTTTTTTCGACTTTTTTTGTTCAAAGGGGGGAAATTTCCAAATCGAACAGGTATTATTGATGCCAAATGACTTTAAAATGCATAAAGCATCAAAATTTGATGCTATCTCGAAAAAAAATTTTTAACGAAAATTGACTTTTTTTGACGATTTTTGTTCAAAGGGGGGAGTAAAGGAAAATTTCAAAATCGACTTTGTATTTTTGATGCCAAATGACTTTAAACTGCATGAAACGTCGAGATTTGATGTAAACTCGAAAAAAAATTTTTGACGAAAATCGACTTTTTTTGTTCAAAGGGGGGGAAATTTCCAAATCGAACAGGTATTATTGATGCCAAATGACTTTAAAATGCATAAAGCATCAAAATTTGATGCTATCTCGAAAAATTTTTTTTAACGAAAATTGACTTTTTTTGACGATTTTTGTTCAAGGGGGGAGTAAAGGAAAATTTCAAAATCGACTTTGTATTTTTGATGCCAAATGACTTTAAACTGCATGAAACGTCGAGATTTGATGTAAACTCGAAAATTTTTTTTTGACGAAAATCGACTTTTTTCGACTTTTTTTTGTTCAAAGGGGGGGAAATTTCCAAATCGAACAGGTATTATTGATGCCAAATGACTTTAAAATGCATAAAACATCAAAATTTGATGCTATCTCGAAAAAATTTTTTTAACGAAAATTGACTTTTTTTGACGATTTTTGTTCAAAGGGGGGAGTAAAAGAAAATTTCAAAATCGACTTTGTATTTTTGATGCCAAATGACTTTAAACTGCATGAAACGTCGAGATTTGATGTAAACTCGAAAAAATTTTTTTGACAAGAATCGACTTTTTTCGACTTTTTTTGTTCAAAGGGGGGGAAATTTCCAAATCGAACAGGTATTATTGATGCCAAATGACTTTAAAATGCATAAAGCATCAAAATTTGATGCTATCTCGAAAAAAAATTTTTAACGAAAATTGACTTTTTTTGACGATTTTTGTTCAAAGGGGGGAGTAAAGGAAAATTTCAAAATCGACTTTGTATTTTTGATGCCAAATGACTTTAAACTGCATGAAACGTCGAGATTTGATGTAAACTCGAAAAAAATTTTTTGACAAAAATCGACTTTTTTCGACTTTTTTTGTTCAAAGGGGGGGAAATTTCCAAATCGAACAGGTATTATTGATGCCAAATGACTTTAAAATGCATAAAGCATCAAAATTTGATGCTATCTCGAAAATTTTTTTTTAACGAAAATTGACTTTTTTTGACGATTTTTGTTCAAGGGGGGAGTAAAGGAAAATTTCAAAATCGACTTTGTATTTTTGATGCCAAATGACTTTAAACTGCATGAAACGTCGAGATTTGATGTAAACTCGAAAAAAAAATTTTGACAAAAATCGACTTTTTTCGACTTTTTTTGTTCAAAGGGGGGGAAATTTCCAAATCGAACAGGTATTATTGATGCCAAATGACTTTAAAATGCATAAAGCATCAAAATTTGATGCTATCTCGAAATTTTTTTTTAACGAAAATTGACTTTTTTTGACGATTTTTGTTCAAAGGGGGGAGTAAAGGAAAATTTCAAAATCGACTTTGTATTTTTGATGCCAAATGACTTTAAACTGCATGAAACGTCGAGATTTGATGTAAACTCGAAAAAAAATTTTTGACGAAAATCGACTTTTTTCGACTTTTTTTGTTCAAAGGGGGGGAAATTTCCAAATCGAACAGGTATTATTGATGCCAAATGACTTTAAAATGCATAAAGCATCAAAATTTGATGCTATCTCGAAAATTTTTTTTTAACGAAAATTGACTTTTTTTGACGATTTTTGTTCAAGGGGGGAGTAAAGGAAAATTTCAAAATCGACTTTGTATTTTTGATGCCAAATGACTTTAAACTGCATGAAACGTCGAGATTTGATGTAAACTCGAAAAATTTTTTTTGACGAAAATCGACTTTTTTCGACTTTTTTTGTTCAAAGGGGGGGAAATTTCCAAATCGAACAGGTATTATTGATGCCAAATGACTTTAAAATGCATAAAGCATCAAAATTTGATGCTATCTCGAAAAATTTTTTTTAACGAAAATTGACTTTTTTTGACGATTTTTGTTCAAAGGGGGGAGTAAAGGAAAATTTCAAAATCGACTTTGTATTTTTGATGCCAAATGACTTTAAACTGCATGAAACGTCGAGATTTGATGTAAACTCGAAAAATTTTTTTTGACAAAAATCGACTTTTTTCGACTTTTTTTGTTCAAAGGGGGGGAAATTTCCAAATCGAACAGGTATTATTGATGCCAAATGACTTTAAAATGCATAAAGCATCAAAATTTGATGTTATCTCGAAAAAATTTTTTTAACGAAAATTGACTTTTTTTGACGATTTTTGTTCAAAGGGGGGAGTAAAGGAAAATTTCAAAATCGACTTTGTATTTTTGATGCCAAATGACTTTAAACTGCATGAAACGTCGAGATTTGATGTAAACTCGAAAAATTTTTTTTGACGAAAATCGACTTTTTTCGACTTTTTTTGTTCAAAGGGGGGGAAATTTCCAAATCGAACAGGTATTATTGATGCCAAATGACTTTAAAATGCATAAAGCATCAAAATTTGATGCTATCTCGAAAAATTTTTTTTAACGAAAATTGACTTTTTTTCACGATTTTTGTTCAAAGGGGGGAGTAAAGGAAAATTTCAAAATCGACTTTGTATTTTTGATGCCAAATGACTTTAAACTGCATGAAACGTCGAGATTTGATGTAAACTCGAAATTTTTTTTTTGACGAAGATCGACTTTTTTCGACTTTTTTTGTTCAAAGGGGGGGAAATTTCCAAATCGAACAGGTATTATTGATGCCAAATGACTTTAAAATGCATAAAGCATCAAAATTTGATGCTATCTCGAAAAATTTTTTTTAACGAAAATTGACTTTTTTTGACGATTTTTGTTCAAAGGGGGGAGTAAAGGAAAATTTCAAAATCGACTTTGTATTTTTGATGCCAAATGACTTTAAACTGCATGAAACGTCGAGATTTGATGTAAACTCGAAAAAAATTTTTTGACGAAAATCGACTTTTTTCGACTTTTTTTGTTCAAAGGGGGGGGAAATTTCCAAATCGAACAGGTATTATTGATGCCAAATGACTTTAAAATGCATAAAGCATCAAAATTTGATGCCATCTCGAAAAAATTTTTTTAACGAAAATTGACTTTTTTTGACGATTTTTGTTCAAAGGGGGGAGTAAAGGAAAATTTCAAAATCGACTTTGTATTTTTGATGCCAAATGACTTTAAACTGCATGAAACGTCGAGATTTGATGTAAACTCGAAAAAAAATTTTTGACGAAAATCGACTTTTTTCGACTTTTTTTGTTCAAAGGGGGGGAAATTTCCAAATCGAACAGGTATTATTGATGCCAAATGACTTTAAAATGCATAAAGCATCAAAATTTGATGCTATCTCGAAAAATTTTTTTTAACGAAAATTGACTTTTTTGACGATTTTTGTTCAAAGGGGGGAGTAAAGGAAAATTTCAAAATCGACTTTGTATTTTTGATGCCAAATGACTTTAAACTGCATGAAACGTCGAGATTTGATGTAAACTCGAAAAAATTTTTTTGACGAAAATCGACTTTTTTCGACTTTTTTTGTTCAAAGGGGGGGAAATTTCCAAATCGAACAGGTATTATTGATGCCAAATGACTTTAAAATGCATAAAGCATCAAAATTTGATGCTATCTCGAAAATTTTTTTTTAACGAAAATTGACTTTTTTGACGATTTTTGTTCAAAGGGGGGAGTAAAGGAAAATTTCAAAATCGACTTTGTATTTTTGATGCCAAATGACTTTAAACTGCATGAAACGTCGAGATTTAATGTAAACTCGAAAAAAATTTTTTGACGAAAATCGACTTTTTTCGACTTTTTTTATTCAAAGGAGGGGAAATTTCCAAATCGAACAGGTATTATTGATGCCAAATGACTTTAAAATGCATAAAGCATCAAAATTAGATGCCATCTCGAAAATTTTTTTTTAACGGAAATTGACTTTTTTTGACGATTTTTGTTCAAAGGGGGGAGTAAAGGAAAATTTCAAAATCGACTTTGTATTTTTGATGCCAAATGACTTTAAACTGCATGAAACGTCGAGATTTGATGTAAACTCGAAAAAAAAATTTTGACGAAAATCGACTTTTTTCGACTTTTTTTGTTCAAAGGGGGGGTAATTTCCAAATCGAACAGGTATTATTGATGCCAAATGACTTTAAAATGCATAAAGCATCAAAATTTGATGTTATCTCGAAAAATTTTTTTTAACGAAAATTGACTTTTTTTGACGATTTTTGTCAAAGGGGGGAGTAAAGGAAAATTTCAAAATCGACTTTCTATTTTTGATGCCAAATGACTTTAAACTGCATGAAACGTCGAGATTTTATGTAAACTCGAAAAAATTTTTTTGACGAAAATCGACTTTTTTCGACTTTTTTTGTTCAAAGGAGGGGAAATTTCCAAATCGAACAGGTATTATTGATGCCAAATGACTTTAAAATGCATAAAGCATCAAAATTTGATGTTATCTCGAAAAAAATTTTTTAACGAAAATTGACTTTTTTTGACGATTTTTGTTCAAAGTGGGGAGGGAGTAAAGGAAAATTTCAAAATCGACTTTCTATTTTTGATGCCAAATGACTAAACTGCATGAAACGTCGAGATTTGATGTAAACTCGAAAAAATTGTTTTGACGAAAATCGACTTTTTTCGACTTTTTTTGTTCAAAGGGGGGGAAATTTCCAAATCGAACAGGTATTATTGATGCCAAATGACTTTAAAATGCATAAAGCATCAAAATTTGATGCTATCTCGAAAAAATTTTTTTAACGAAAATTGACTTTTTTTGACGATTTTTGTTCAAAGGGGGGAGTAAAGGAAAATTTCAAAATCGACTTTGTAGTTTTGATGCCAAATGACTTTAAACTGCATGAAACGTCGAGATTTGATGTAAACTCGAAAAAAATTTTTTGACGAAAATCGACTTTTTTCGACTTTTTTTGTTCAAAGGAGGGGAAATTTCCAGATCGAACAGGTATTATTGATGCCAAATGACTTTAAAATGCATAAAGCATCAAAATTTTATGCTATCTCGAAAAAATTTTTTTAACGAGAATTGACTTTTTTTGACGATTTTTGTTCAAAGGGGGGAGTAAAGGAAAATTTCAAAATCGACTTTGTATTTTTGATGCCAAATGACTTTAAACTGCATGAAACGTCGAGATTTGATGTAAACTCGAAAAAAAATTTTTGACGAAAATCGACTTTTTTCGACTTTTTGTTCAAAGGAGGGGAAATTTCCAAATCGAACAGGTATTATTGATGCCAAATGACTTCAAAATGCATAAAGCATCAAAATTTGATGTTATCTCGAAAAAATTTTTTTAACGAAGATTGACTTTTTTTGACGATTTTTGTTCAAAGGGGGGAGTAAAGGAAAATTTCAAAATCGACTTTGTATTTTTGATGCCAAATGACTTTAAACTGCATGAAACGTTCAAAATCGACTTTGTATTTTTGATGCCAAATGACTTTAAACTGCATGAAACGTCGAGATTTGATGTAAACTCGAAAAATTTTTTTTGACGAAAATCGACTTTTTTCGACTTTTTTTGTTCAAAGGAGGGAAAATTTCCAAATCGAACAGGTATTATTGATGCCAAATGACTTTAAAATGCATAAAGCATCAAAATTTGATGCTATCTCGAAAAAAATTTTTTAACGAAAATTGACTTTTTTTGACGATTTTTGTTCAAAGGGGGGAGTAAAGGAAAATTTCAAAATCGACTTTGTATTTTTGATGCCAAATGACTTTAAACTGCATGAAACGTCGAGATTTGATGTAAACTCGAAAAAAATTTTTTGACGAAAATCGACTTTTTTCGACTTTTTTTGTTCAAAGGGGGGGAAATTTCCAAATCGAACAGGTATTATTGATGCCAAATGACTTTAAAATGCATAAAGCATCAAAATTTGATGCTATCTCGAAAAATTTTTTTTAACGAAAATTGACTTTTTTGACGATTTTTGTTCAAAGGGGGGAGTAAAGGAAAATTTCAAAATCGACTTTGTATTTTTGATGCCAAATGACTTTAAACTGCATGAAACGTCGAGATTTGATGTAAACTCGAAAAAATTTTTTTGACGAAAATCGACTTTTTTCGACTTTTTTTGTTCAAAGGGGGGGAAATTTCCAAATCGAACAGGTATTATTGATGCCAAATGACTTTAAAATGCATAAAGCATCAAAATTTGATGCTATCTCGAAAATTTTTTTTTAACGAAAATTGACTTTTTTGACGATTTTTGTTCAAAGGGGGGAGTAAAGGAAAATTTCAAAATCGACTTTGTATTTTTGATGCCAAATGACTTTAAACTGCATGAAACGTCGAGATTTAATGTAAACTCGAAAAATTTTTTTTGACGAAAATCGACTTTTTTCGACTTTTTTTATTCAAAGGAGGGGAAATTTCCAAATCGAACAGGTATTATTGATGCCAAATGACTTTAAAATGCATAAAGCATCAAAATTTGATGTTATCTCGAAAAAAATTTTTTAACGAAAATTGACTTTTTTTGACGATTTTTGTTCAAAGTGGGGAGGGAGTAAAGGAAAATTTCAAAATCGACTTTCTATTTTTGATGCCAAATGACTAAACTGCATGAAACGTCGAGATTTGATGTAAACTCGAAAAAATTGTTTTGACGAAAATCGACTTTTTTCGACTTTTTTTGTTCAAAGGGGGGGAAATTTCCAAATCGAACAGGTATTATTGATGCCAAATGACTTTAAAATGCATAAAGCATCAAAATTTGATGCTATCTCGAAAATTTTTTTTTAACGAAAATTGACTTTTTTTGACGATTTTTGTTCAAAGGGGGGAGTAAAGGAAAATTTCAAAATCGACTTTGTAGTTTTGATGCCAAATGACTTTAAACTGCATGAAACGTCGAGATTTGATGTAAACTCGAAAAATTTTTTTTGACGAAAATCGACTTTTTTCGACTTTTTTTGTTCAAAGGAGGGGAAATTTCCAGATCGAACAGGTATTATTGATGCCAAATGACTTTAAAATGCATAAAGCATCAAAATTTTATGCTATCTCGAAAAATTTTTTTTAACGAGAATTGACTTTTTTTGACGATTTTTGTTCAAAGGGGGGAGTAAAGGAAAATTTCAAAATCGACTTTGTATTTTTGATGCCAAATGACTTTAAACTGCATGAAACGTCGAGATTTGATGTAAACTCGAAAAAAATTTTTTGACGAAAATCGACTTTTTTCGACTTTTTGTTCAAAGGAGGGGAAATTTCCAAATCGAACAGGTATTATTGATGCCAAATGACTTCAAAATGCATAAAGCATCAAAATTTGATGTTATCTCGAAAAAATTTTTTTAACGAAGATTGACTTTTTTTGACGATTTTTGTTCAAAGGGGGGAGTAAAGGAAAATTTCAAAATCGACTTTGTATTTTTGATGCCAAATGACTTTAAACTGCATGAAACGTCGAGATTTGATGTAAACTCGAAAAAATTTTTTTGACGAAAATCGACTTTTTTCGACTTTTTTTGTTCAAAGGAGGGAAAATTTCCAAATCGAACAGGTATTATTGATGCCAAATGACTTTAAAATGCATAAAGCATCAAAATTTGATGCTATCTCGAAAAATTTTTTTTAACGAAAATTGACTTTTTTTGACGATTTTTGTTCAAAGGGGGGAGTAAAGGAAAATTTCAAAATCGACTTTGTATTTTTGATGCCAAATGACTTTAAACTGCATGAAACGTCGAGATTTGATGTAAACTCGAAAAATTTTTTTTGACGAAAATCGACTTTTTTCGACTTTTTTTATTCAAAGGAGGGGAAATTTCCAAATCGAACAGGTATTATTGATGCCAAATGACTTTAAAATGCATAAAGCATCAAAATTTGATGCTATCTCGAAAAAATTTTTTTAACGAAAATTGACTTTTTTTGACGATTTTTGTTCAAAGGGGGGAGTAAAGGAAAATTTCAAAATCGACTTTGTATTTTTGATGCCAAATGACTTTAAACTGCATGAAACGTCGAGATTTGATGTAAACTCGAAAAAAATTTTTTGGCGAAAATCGACTTTTTTCGACTTTTTTTGTTCAAAGGAGGGGAAATTTCCAAATCGAACAGGTATTATTGATGCCAAATGACTTTAAAATGCATAAAGCATCAAAATTTTATGCTATCTCGAAAAATTTTTTTTAACGAAAATTGACTTTTTTTGACGATTTTTGTTCAAAGGGGGGAGTAAAGGAAAATTTCAAAATCGACTTTGTATTTTTGATGCCAAATGACTTTAAACTGCATGAAACGTCGAGATTTGATGTAAACTCGAAAAAAAAATTTTGACGAAAACCGACTTTTTTCGACTTTTTTTGTTCAAAGGAGGGGAAATTTCCAAATCGAACAGGTATTATTGATGCCAAATGACTTCAAAATGCATAAAGCATCAAAATTTGATGTTATCTCGAAAATTTTTTTTTAACGAAGATTGACTTTTTGACGATTTTTGTTCAAAGGGGGGAGTAAAGGAAAATTTCAAAATCGACTTTGTATTTTTGATGCCAAATGACTTTAAACTGCATGAAACGTCGAGATTTGATGTAAACTCGAAAAAATTTTTTTGACGAAAATCGACTTTTTTCGACTTTTTTTGTTCAAAGGAGGGGAAATTTCCAAATCGAACAGGTATTATTGATGCCAAATGACTTTAAAATGCATAAAGCATCAAAATTTGATGCTATCTCGAAAATTTTTTTTTAACGAAAATTGACTTTTTTTGACGATTTTTGTTCAAAGGGGGGAGTAAAGGAAAATTTCAAAATCGACTTTGTATTTTTGATGCCAAATGACTTTAAACTGCATGAAACGTCGAGATTTGATGTAAACTCGAAAAAATTTTTTTGACGAAAATCGACTTTTCTTGTTCAAAGGAGGGGAAATTTCCAAATCGAACAGGTATTATTGATGCCAAATGACTTCAAAATGCATAAAGCATCAAAATTTGATGTTATCTCGAAAAAAAATTTTTAACGAAAATTGACTTTTTTGACGATTTTTGTTCAAAGGGGGGAGTAAAGGAAAATTTCAAAATCGACTTTGTATTTTTGATGCCAAATGACTTTAAACTGCATGAAACGTCGAGATTTGATGTAAACTCGAAAAAATTTTTTTGGCGAAAATCGACTTTTTTCGACTTTTTTTGTTCAAAGGAGGGGAAATTTCCAAATCGAACAGGTATTATTGATGCCAAATGACTTCAAAATGCATAAAGCATCAAAATTTGATGTTATCTCGAAAATTTTTTTTTAACGAAAATAGACTTTTTTTGACGATTTTTGTTCAAAGGGGGGAGTAAAGGAAAATTTCAAAATCGACTTTGTATTTTTGATGCCAAATGACTTTAAACTGCATGAAACGTCGAGATTTGATGTAAACTCGAAAAAAAATTTTTGACGAAAACCGACTTTTTTCGACTTTTTTTGTTCAAAGGAGGGGAAATTTCCAAATCGAACAGGTATTATTGATGCCAAATGACTTCAAAATGCATAAAGCATAAAAATTTGATGTTATATCGAAAAAAAATTTTTAACGAAAATTTACTTTTTTTGACGATTTTTGTTCAAAGGGGGGAGTAAAGGAAAATTTCAAAATCGACTTTGTATTTTTGATGCCAAATGACTTTAAACTGCATGAAACGTCGAGATTTGATGTAAACTCGAAAAAAAATTTTTGACGAAAATCGACTTTTTTCGACTTTTTGTTCAAAGGAGGGGAAATTTCCAAATCGAACAGGTATTATTGATGCCAAATGACTTCAAAATGCATAAAGCATCAAAATTTGATGGTATCTCGAAAATTTTTTTTTAACGAAAATTGACTTTTTTTGACGATTTTTGTCAAAGGGGGGAGTAAAGGAAAATTTCAAAATCGACTTTCTATTTTTGATGCCAAATGACTTTAAACTGCATGAAACGTCGAGATTTTTTGTAAACTCGAAAATTTTTTTTGACGAAAATCGACTTTTTTCGACTTTTTTTGTTTAAAGGGGGGGAAATTTCCAAATCGAACAGGAATTATTGATGCCAAATGACTTTAAAATGCATAAAGCATCAAAATTTGATGTCATCGCGAAAAAATTTTTTAACGAAAATTGACTTTTTTTGACGATTTTTGTTCAAAGGGGGGAGTAAAGGAAAATTTCAAAATCGACTTTGTATTTTTGATGCCAAATGACTTTAAACTGCATGAAACGTCGAGATTTTATGTAAACTCGAAAAAATTTTTTTGACGAAAATCGACTTTTTTCGTTCAAAGGGGGGGAAATTTCCAAATCGAACAGGAATTATTGATGCGAAATGACTTTAAAATGCATAAAGCATCAAAATTTGATGTTATCTCGAAAAAAATTTTTAACGAAAATTGACTTTTTTTGACGATTTTTGTTCAAAGGGGGGAGTAAAGGAAAATTTCAAAATCGACTTTCTATTTTTGATGCCAAATGACTTTAAACTGCATGAAACGTCGAGATTTTTTGTAAACTCGAAAAATTTTTTTGACGAAAATCGACTTTTTTCGACTTTTTTTGTTCAAAGGGGGGGAAATTTCCAAATCGAACAGGAATTATTGATGCCAAATGACTTTAAAATGCATAAAGCATCAAAATTTGATGTTATCTCGAAAATTTTTTTTAACGAAAATTGACTTTTTTTGACGATTTTTGTTCAAAGTGGGGAGGGAGTAAAGGAAAATTTCAAAATCGACTTTCTATTTTTGATGCCAAATGACTAAACTGCATGAAACGTCGAGATTTGATGTAAACTCGAAAAAATTGTTTTGACGAAAATCGACTTTTTTCGACTTTTTTTGTTCAAAGGGGGGGAAATTTCCAAATCGAACAGGTATTATTGATGCCAAATGACTTTAAAATGCATAAAGCATCAAAATTTGATGTTATCTCGAAAAATTTTTTTTAACGAAAATTGACTTTTTTTAACGATTTTTGTTCAAAGGGGGGAGTAAAGGAAAATTTCAAAATCGACTTTGTATTTTTGATGCCAAATGACTTTAAACTGCATGAAACGTCGAGATTTGATGTAAACTCGAAAAAAATTTTTGACGAATATCGAAATTTTTTGACGAAAACCATCTTTTTTCGACTTTTTTTTGTTCATAGAGGGGGAAATTTCCAAATTGAACAGGTATTATTGATGCCAAATGACTTTAAAATGCATACAGCATCAAAATTTGATGTTATCTCGAAAAATTTTTTTAACGAAATTTGACTTTTTTTGACGATTTTTGTTCAAAGGGGGAGTAAAGGAAAATTTCAAAATCGACTTTGTATTTTTGATGCCAAATGACTTTAAACTGCATGAAACGTCGAGATTTGATGTAAACTCGAAAAATTTTTTTTGACGAAAATCGAAAATTTTTGACGAAAACCATCTTTTTTCGACTTTTTTTGTTCATAGAGGGGGAAATTTCCAAATTGAACAGGTATTATTGATGCCAAATGACTTTTTTGACGAAAATCGACTTTTTTCGACTTTTCGTTCAAAGGGGGGGAAATTTCCAAATCGAACAGGAATTATTGATGCCAAATGACTTTAAAATGCATAAAGCATCAAAATTTGATGCTATCTCGAAAAAATTTTTTAACGAAAATTGACTTTTTTTGACGATTTTTGTTCAAAGTGGGGAGGGAGTAAAGGAAAATTTCAAAATCGACTTTCTATTTTTGATGCCAAATGACTAAACTGCATGAAACGTCGAGATTTGATGTAAACTCGAAAAAATTGTTTTGACGAAAATCGACTTTTTTCGACTTTTTTTGTTCAAAGGGGGGGAAATTTCCAAATCGAACAGGTATTATTGATGCCAAATGACTTTAAAATGCATAAAGCATCAAAATTTGATGTTATCTCGAAAATTTTTTTTTAACGAAAATTGACTTTTTTTAACGATTTTTGTTCAAAGGGGGGAGTAAAGGAAAATTTCAAAATCGACTTTGTATTTTTGATGCCAAATGACTTTAAACTGCATGAAACGTCGAGATTTGATGTAAACTCGAAAAAAATTTTTGACGAAAATCGAAATTTTTTGACGAAAACCATCTTTTTTCGACTTTTTTTTGTTCATAGAGGGGGAAATTTCCAAATTGAACAGGTATTATTGATGCCAAATGACTTTAAAATGCATACAGCATCAAAATTTGATGTTATCTCGAAAATTTTTTTTAACGAAATTTGACTTTTTTTGACGATTTTTGTTCAAAGGGGGAGTAAAGGAAAATTTCAAAATCGACTTTGTATTTTTGATGCCAAATGACTTTAAACTGCATGAAACGTCGAGATTTGATGTAAACTCGAAAAATTTTTTTTGACGAAAATCGAAAATTTTTGACGAAAACCATCTTTTTTCGACTTTTTTTGTTCATAGAGGGGGAAATTTCCAAATTGAACAGGTATTATTGATGCCAAATGACTTGAAAATGCATAAAGCATCAAAATTTGATGTTATCTCGAAAAAAATTTTTTAACGAAAATTGACTTTTTTTGACGATTTTTGTTCAAAGGGGGGAGTAAAGGAAAATTTCAAAATCGACTTTGTATTTTTGATGCCAAATGACTTTAAACTGCATGAAACGTCGAGATTTGATGTAAACTCGAAAATTTTTTTTTGACGAAGATCGAAAATTTTTGACGAAAACCATCTTTTTTCGACTTTTTTTGTTCATAGAGGGGGAAATTTCTAAATTGAACAGGTATTATTGATGCCAAATGACTTTAAAATGCATAAAGCATCAAAATTTGATGGTATCTCAAAAAAAAAATTTTAACGAAAATTGACTTTTTTTGACGATTTTTGTTCAAAGGGGGGAGTAAAGGAAAATTTCAAAATCGACTTTGTATTTTTGATGCCAAATGACTTTAAACTGCATGAAACGTCGAGATTTGATGTAAACTCGAAAAAATTTTTTTGACGAAAATCGACTTTTTTCGACTTTTTTTGTTCAAAGGGGGGAAATTTCCAAATCGAACAGGTATTATTGATGCCAAATGACTTTAAAATGCATAAAGCATCAAAATTTGATGTTATCTCGAAAATTTTTTTTTAACGAAAATTGACTTTTTTTGACGATTTTTGTTCAAAGGGGGGAGTAAAGGAAAATTTCAAAATCGGCTTTGTATTTTTGATGCCAAATGACTTTAAACTGCATGAAACGTCGAGATTTGATGTAAACTCGAAAAAAATTTTTTGACGAAAATCGACTTTTTTTGACTTTTTGTTCAAAGGAGGGGAAATTTCCAAATCGAACAGGTATTATTGATGCCAAATGACTTTAAAATGCATAAAGCATCAAAATTTGATGCTATCTCGAAAAATTTTTTTTAACGAAAATTGACTTTTTTTGACGATTTTTGTTCAAAGGGGGGAGTAAAGGAAAATTTCAAAATCGACTTTGTATTTTTGATGCCAAATGACTTTAAACTGCATGAAACGTCGAGATTTGATGTAAACTCGAAAAAAAATTTTTGACGAAAATCGACTTTTTTCGACTTTTTTTGTTCAAAGGGGGGGAAATTTCCAAATCGAACAGGTATTATTGATGCCAAATGACTTTAAAATGCATAAAGCATCAAAATTTGATGTTATCTCGAAAAATTTTTTTTAACGAAAATTGACTTTTTTGACGATTTTTGTTCAAAGGGGGGAGTAAAGGAAAATTTCAAAATCGACTTTGTATTTTTGATGCCAAATGACTTTAAACTGCATGAAACGTCGAGATTTGATGTAAACTCGAAAAAAAATTTTTGACGAAAATCGACTTTTTTCGACTTTTTTTGTTCAAAGGAGGGGAAATTTCCAAATCGAACAGGTATTATTGATGCCAAATGACTTTAAAATGCATAAAGCATCAAAATTTGATGTTATCTCGAAAAATTTTTTTTAACGAAAATTGACTTTTTTTGACGATTTTTGTTCAAAGGGGGGAGTAAAGGAAAATTTCAAAATCGACTTTGTATTTTTGATGCCAAATGACTTTAAACTGCATGAAACGTCGAGATTTGATGTAAACTCGAAAAAAAATTTTTGACCAAAATCGACTTTTTTCGACTTTTTTTGTTCAAAGGAGGGGAAATTTCCAAATCGAACAGGTATTATTGATGCCAAATGACTTTAAAATGCATAAAGCATCAAAATTTGATGTTATCTGGAAAATTTTTTTTTAACGAAAATTGACTTTTTTTGACGATTTTTGTTCAAAGGGGGGAGTAAAGGAAAATTTCAAAATCGACTTTGTATTTTTGATGCCAAATGACTTTAAACTGCATGAAACGTCGAGATTTGATGTAAACTCGAAAAAATTTTTTTGACGAAAATCGACTTTTTTTGACTTTTTGTTCAAAGGAGGGGAAATTTCCAAATCGAACAGGTATTATTGATGCCAAATGACTTTAAAATGCATAAAGCATCAAAATTTGATGCTATCTCGAAAAAATTTTTTTAACGAAAATTGACTTTTTTTGACGATTTTTGTTCAAAGGGGGGAGTAAAGGAAAATTTCAAAATCGACTTTGTATTTTTGATGCCAAATGACTTTAAACTGCATGAAACGTCGAGATTTGATGCAAACTCGAAAAAAATTTTTTGACGAAAATCGAAATTTTTTGACGAAAACCATCTTTTTTCGACTTTTTTTGTTCATGGAGGGGGAAATTTCCAAATTGAACAGGTATTATTGATGCCAAATGACTTTAAAATGCATAAAGCATCAAAATTTGATGTTATCTCGAAAAAATTTTTTAACGAAATTTGACTTTTTTTGACGATTTTTGTTCAAAGGGGGGAGTAAAGGAAAATTTCAAAATCGACTTTGTATTTTTGATGCCAAATGACTTTAAACTGCATGAAACGTCGAGATTTGATGTAAACTCGAAAATTTTTTTTGACGAAAATCGAAAATTTTTGACGAAAACCATCTTTTATCGACTTTTTTTGTTCATAGAGGGGGAAATTTCCAAATTGAACAGGTATTATTGATGCCAAATGACTTGAAAATGCATAAAGCATCAAAATTTGATGTCATCTCGAAAAATTTTTTTTAACGAAAATTGACTTTTTTTGACGATTTTTGTTCAAAGGGGGGAGTAAAGGAAAATTTCAAAATCGACTTTGTATTTTTGATGCCAAATGACTTTAAACTGCATGAAACGTCGAGATTTGATGTAAACTCGAAAATTTTTTTTTTGACGAAAATCGAAAATTTTTGACGAAAACCATCTTTTTTCGACTTTTTTTGTTCATAGAGGGGGAAATTTCCAAATTGAACAGGTATTATTGATGCCAAATGACTTTAAAATGCATAAAGCATCAAAATTTGATGTTATCTCGAAAAATTTTTTTTAACGAAAATTGACTTTTTTTGACGATTTTTGTTCAAAGGGGGGAGTAAAGGAAAATTTCAAAATCGACTTTGTATTTTTGATGCCAAATGACTTTAAACTGCATGAAACGTCGAGATTTGATGTAAACTCGAAAAAAATTTTTTGACGAAAATCGAAAATTTTTGACGAAAACCATCTTTTTTCGACTTTTTTTGTTCATAGAGGGGAATATTTCCAAATTGAACAGGTATTATTGATGCCAAATGACTTTAAAATGCATAAAGCATCAAAATTTGATGTTATCTCGAAAAATTTTTTTTAACGAAAATTGACTTTTTTTAACGATTTTTGTTCAAAGGGGGGAGTAAAGGAAAATTTCAAAATCGACTTTGTATTTTTGATGCCAAATGACTTTAAACTGCATGAAACGTCGAGATTTGATGTAAACTCGAAAAAATTTTTTTGACGAAAATCGAAAATTTTTGACGAAAACCATCTTTTTTCGACTTTTTTTGTTCATAGAGGGGGAAATTTCCAAATTGAACAGGTATTATTGATGCCAAATGACTTGAAAATGCATAAAGCATCAAAATTTGATGTTATCTCGAAAAATTTTTTTTAACGAAAATTGACTTTTTTTGACGATTTTTGTTCAAAGGGGGGAGTAAAGGAAAATTTCAAAATCGACTTTGTATTTTTGATGCCAAATGACTTTAAACTGCATGAAACGTCGAGATTTGATGTAAACTCGAAAATTTTTTTTTGACGAAGATCGAAAATTTTTGACGAAAACCATCTTTTTTCGACTTTTTTTGTTCATAGAGGGGGAAATTTCTAAATTGAACAGGTATTATTGATGCCAAATGACTTTAAAATGCATAAAGAATCAAAATTTGATGTTATCTCGAAAAAAATTTTTTTAACGAAAATTGACTTTTTTTGACGATTTTTGTGCAAAGGGGGGAGTAAAGGAAAATTTCAAAATCGACTTTGTATTTTTGATGCCAAATGACTTTAAACTGCATGAAACGTCGAGATTTGGTGTAAACTCGAAAAATTTTTTTTGACGAAAATCGACTTTTTTCGACTTTTTTTGTTCAAAGGAGGGGAAATTTCCAAATCGAACAGGTATTATTGATGCCAAATGACTTTAAAATGCATAAAGCATCAAAATTTGATGCTATCTCGAAATTTTTTTTTTAACGAAAATTGACTTTTTTTGACGATTTTTGTTCAAAGGGGGGAGTAAAGGAAAATTTCAAAATCGACTTTGTATTTTTGATACCAAATGACTTTAAACTGCATGAAACGTCGAGATTTGATGTAAACTCGAAAAAATTTTTTTGACGAAAGTCGACTTTTTTCGACTTTGTTCAAAGGGGGGGAAATTTCCAAATCGAACAGGTATTATTGATGCCAAATGACTTTAAAATGCATAAAGCATCAAAATTTGATGCTATCTCGAAAAATTTGTTTTAACGAAAATTGACTTTTTTGACGATTTTTGTTCAAAGGGGGGAGTAAAGGAAAATTTCAAAATCGACTTTGTATTTTTGATGCCAAATGACTTTAAACTGCATGAAACGTCGAGATTTGATGTAAACTCGAAAAAAAATTTTGACGAAAACCGACTTTTTTCGACTTTTTTTGTTCAAAGGAGGGGAAATTTCCAAATCGAACAGGTATTATTGATGCCAAATGACTTTAAAATGCATAAAGCATCAAAATTTGATGCTATCTCGAAAAAATTTTTTTAACGAAAATTGACTTTTTTTGACGATTTTTGTTCAAAGGGGGGAGTAAAGGAAAATTTCAAAATCGACTTTGTATTTTTGATGCCAAATGACTTTAAACTGCATGAAACGTCGAGATTTGATGTAAACTCGAAATTTTTTTTTGACGAAAATCGACTTTTTTCGACTTTTTTTGTTCAAAGGGGGGGAAATTTCCAAATCGAACAGGTATTATTGATGCCAAATGACTTTAAAATGCATAAAGCATCAAAATTTGATGCTATCTCGAAAAAATTTTTTTAACGAAAATTGACTTTTTTTGACGATTTTTGTTCAAAGGGGGGAGTAAAGGAAAATTTCAAAATCGACTTTGTATTTTTGATGCCAAATGACTTTAAACTGCATGAAACGTCGAGATTTGATGTAAACTCGAAAAATTTTTTTTGACGAAAATCGACTTTTTTTGTTCAAAGGGGGGAAATTTCCAAATCGAACAGGTATTATTGATGCCAAATGACTTTAAAATGCATAAAGCATCAAAATTTGATGCTATCTCGAAAAAAAATTTTTAACGAAAATTGACTTTTTTTGACGATTTTTGTTCAAAGGGGGGAGTAAAGGAAAATTTCAAAATCGACTTTGTATTTTTGATGCCAAATGACTTTAAACTGCATGAAACGTCGAGATTTGGTGTAAACTCGAAAAAAAATTTTTGACGAAAATCGACTTTTTTCGACTTTTTTTGTTCAAAGGAGGGGAAATTTCCAAATCGAACAGGTATTATTGATGCCAAATGACTTTAAAATGCATAAAGCATCAAAATTTGATGCTATCTCGAAAAAAAATTTTTAACGAAAATTGACTTTTTTTGACGATTTTTGTTCAAAGGGGGGAGTAAAGGAAAATTTCAAAATCGACTTTGTATTTTTGATGCCAAATTACTTTAAACTGCATGAAACGTCGAGATTTGATGTAAACACGAAAAAAAATTTTTTGACGAAAATCGACTTTTTCGACTTTTTTTGTTCAAAGGGGGGGAAATTTCCAAATCGAACAGGTATTATTGATGCCAAATGACTTTAAAATGCATAAAGCATCAAAATTTGATGCTATCTCGAAAAATTTTTTTTAACGAAAATTGACTTTTTTTGACGATTTTTGTTCAAAGGGGGGAGTAAAGGAAAATTTCAAAATCGACTTTGTATTTTTGATGCCAAATTACTTTAAACTGCATGAAACGTCGAGATTTGATGTAAACACGAAAAAATTTTTTTTGACGAAAATCGACTTTTTCGACTTTTTTTGTTCAAAGGGGGGGAAATTTCCAAATCGAACAGGTATTATTGATGCCAAATGACTTTAAAATGCATAAAGCATCAAAATTTGATGCTATCTCGAAAAAATTTTTTTAACGAAAATTGACTTTTTTTGACGATTTTTGTTCAAAGGGGGGAGTAAAGGAAAATTTCAAAATCGACTTTGTATTTTTGATGCCAAATGACTTTAAACTGCATGAAACGTCGAGATTTGATGTAAACTCGAAAAAAATTTTTTGACGAAAATCGACTTTTTTCGACTTTTTTTGTTCAAAGGGGGGGAAATTTCCAAATCGAACAGGTATTATTGATGCCAAATGACTTTAAAATGCATAAAGCATCAAAATTTGATGCTATCTCGAAAAATTTTTTTTAACGAAAATTGACTTTTTTTGACGATTTTTGTTCAAAGGGGGGAGTAAAGGAAAATTTCAAAATCGACTTTGTATTTTTGATGCCAAATGACTTTAAACTGCATGAAACGTCGAGATTTGGTGTAAACTCGAAAAAAAAATTTTGACGGAAATCGACTTTTTGCGTTCAAAGGAGGGGAAATTTCCAAATCGAACAGGTATTATTGATGCCAAATGACTTTAAAATGCATAAAGCATCAAAATTTGATGTTATCTCAAAAAAATTTTTTTAACGAAAATTGACTTTTTTTGACGATTTTTGTTCAAAGGGGGGAGTAAAGGAAAATTTCAAAATCGACTTTGTATTTTTGATGCCAAATGACTTTAAACTGCATGAAACGTCGAGATTTGATGTAAACTCGAAAAAAAATTTTTGACGAAAATCGACTTTTTTCGACTTTTTTTGTTCAAAGGGGGGGAAATTTCCAAATCGAACAGGTATTATTGATGCCAAATGACTTTAAAATGCATAAAGCATCAAAATTTGATGCTATCTCGAAAATTTTTTTTTAACGAAAATTGACTTTTTTTTGACGATTTTTATTCAAAGGGGGGAGTAAAGGAAAATTTCAAAATCGACTTTGTATTTTTGATGCCAAATGACTTTAAACTGCATGAAACGTCGAGATTTGATGTAAACTCGAAAATATTTTTTGACGAAAATCGACTTTTTTTGTTCAAAGGGGGGGGGAAATTTCCAAATCGAACAGGTATTATTGATGCCAAATGACTTTAAAATGCATAAAGCATCAAAATTTGATGCTATCTCGAAAATTTTTTTTTAACGAGAATTGACTTTTTTTGACGATTTTTGTTCAAAGGGGGGAGTAAAGGAAAATTTCAAAATCGACTTTGTATTTTTGATGCCAAATGACTTTAAACTGCATGAAACGTCGAGATTTGATGTAAACTCGAAAAAAATTTTTTGACGAAAATCGACTTTTTTTGTTCAAAGGGGGGGAAATTTCCAAATCGAACAGGTATTATTGATGCCAAATGACTTTAAAATGCATAAAGCATCAAAATTTGATGTTATCTCGAAAAATTTTTTTTAACGAAAATTGACTTTTTTTGACGATTTTTGTTCAAAGGGGGGAGTAAAGGAAAATTTCAAAATCGACTTTGTATTTTTGATGCCAAATGACTTTAAACTGCATGAAACGTCGAGATTTGATGTAAACTCGAAAAAAAATTTTTGACGAAAATCGACTTTTTTCGACTTTTTTTGTTCAAAGGGGGGGAAATTTCCAAATCGAACAGGTATTATTGATGCCAAATGACTTTAAAATGCATAAAGCATCAAAATTTGATGCTATCTCGAATATTTTTTTTTAACGAAAATTGACTTTTTTGACGATTTTTGTTCAAAGGGGGGAGTAAAGGAAAATTTCAAAATCGACTTTGTATTTTTGATGCCAAATGACTTTAAACTGCATGAAACGTCGAGATTTGATGTAAACACGAAAAAATTTTTTTGACGAAAATCGACTTTTTTCGACTTTTTTTTTTCAAAGGGGGGGAAATTTCCAAATCGAACAGGTATTATTGATGCCAAATGATTTTAAAATGCATAAAGCATCAAAATTTGATGCTATCTCAAAAATTTTTTTTTAACGAAAATTGACTTTTTTTGACGATTTTTGTTCAAAGGGGGGAGTAAAGGAAAATTTCAAAATCGACTTTGTATTTTTGATGCCAAATAACTTTGACGAGATTTGATGTAAACTCGAAAAAAAATTTTTTGACGAAAATCGACTTTTTCGACTTTTTTTGTTCAAAGGGGGGGAAATTTCCAAATCGAACAGGTATTATTGATGCCAAATGACTTTAAAATGCATAAAGCATCAAAATTTGATGCTATCTCGAAAATTTTTTTTTAACGAGAATTGACTTTTTGACGATTTTTGTTCAAAGGGGGGAGTAAAGGAAAATTTCAAAATCGACTTTGTATTTTTGATGCCAAATGACTTTAAACTGCATGAAACGTCGAGATTTGATGTAAACTCGAAAAAAAAATTTTGACGAAAATCGACTTTTTTCGACTTTTTTTGTTCAAAGGGGGGGAAATTTCCAAATCGAACAGGTATTATTGATGCCAAATGACTTTAAAATGCATAAAGCATCAAAATTTGATGCTATCTCGAAAAAATTTTTTTAACGAAAATTGACTTTTTTTGACGATTTTTGTTCAAAGGGGGGAGTAAAGGAAAATTTCAAAATCGACTTTGTATTTTTGATGCCAAATGACTTTAAACTGCATGAAACGTCGAGATTTGATGTAAACTCGAAAAAAAAATTTTGACGAAAATCGACTTTTTTTGACTTTTTGTTCAAAGGAGGGGAAATTTCCAAATCGAACAGGTATTATTGATGCCAAATGACTTTAAAATGCATAAAGCATCAAAATTTGATGCTATCTCGAAAAATTTTTTTTAACGAAAATTGACTTTTTTTGACGATTTTTGTTCAAAGGGGGGAGTAAAGGAAAATTTCAAAATCGACTTTGTATTTTTGATGCCAAATGACTTTAAACTGCATGAAACGTCGAGATTTGATGTAAACTCGAAAAAAAATTTTTGACGAAAATCGACTTTTTTCGACTTTTTTTGTTCAAAGGGGGGGAAATTTCCAAATCGAACAGGTATTATTGATGCCAAATGACTTTAAAATGCATAAAGCATCAAAATTTGATGCTATCTCGAAAAAATTTTTTTAACGAAAATTGACTTTTTTTGACGATTTTTGTTCAAAGGGGGGAGTAAAGGAAAATTTCAAAATCGACTTTGTAGTTTTGATGCCAAATGACTTTAAACTGCATGAAACGTCGAGATTTGATGTAAACTCGAAAAAAATTTTTTGACGAAAATCGACTTTTTTCGACTTTTTTTGTTCAAAGGAGGGGAAATTTCCAGATCGAACAGGTATTATTGATGCCAAATGACTTTAAAATGCATAAAGCATCAAAATTTTATGCTATCTCGAAAAAATTTTTTTAACGAGAATTGACTTTTTTTGACGATTTTTGTTCAAAGGGGGGAGTAAAGGAAAATTTCAAAATCGACTTTGTATTTTTGATGCCAAATGACTTTAAACTGCATGAAACGTCGAGATTTGATGTAAACTCGAAAAAAAATTTTTGACGAAAATCGACTTTTTTCGACTTTTTGTTCAAAGGAGGGGAAATTTCCAAATCGAACAGGTATTATTGATGCCAAATGACTTCAAAATGCATAAAGCATCAAAATTTGATGTTATCTCGAAAAAATTTTTTTAACGAAGATTGACTTTTTTTGACGATTTTTGTTCAAAGGGGGGAGTAAAGGAAAATTTCAAAATCGACTTTGTATTTTTGATGCCAAATGACTTTAAACTGCATGAAACGTTCAAAATCGACTTTGTATTTTTGATGCCAAATGACTTTAAACTGCATGAAACGTCGAGATTTGATGTAAACTCGAAAAATTTTTTTTGACGAAAATCGACTTTTTTCGACTTTTTTTGTTCAAAGGAGGGAAAATTTCCAAATCGAACAGGTATTATTGATGCCAAATGACTTTAAAATGCATAAAGCATCAAAATTTGATGCTATCTCGAAAAAATTTTTTTAACGAAAATTGACTTTTTTTGACGATTTTTGTTCAAAGGGGGGAGTAAAGGAAAATTTCAAAATCGACTTTGTATTTTTGATGCCAAATGACTTTAAACTGCATGAAACGTCGAGATTTGATGTAAACTCGAAAAATTTTTTTTGACGAAAATCGACTTTTTTCGACTTTTTTTATTCAAAGGAGGGGAAATTTCCAAATCGAACAGGTATTATTGATGCCAAATGACTTTAAAATGCATAAAGCATCAAAATTTGATGCTATCTCGAAAATTTTTTTTTAACGAAAATTGACTTTTTTTGACGATTTTTGTTCAAAGGGGGGAGTAAAGGAAAATTTCAAAATCGACTTTGTATTTTTGATGCCAAATGACTTTAAACTGCATGAAACGTCGAGATTTGATGTAAACTCGAAAAAAATTTTTTGGCGAAAATCGACTTTTTTCGACTTTTTTTGTTCAAAGGAGGGGAAATTTCCAAATCGAACAGGTATTATTGATGCCAAATGACTTTAAAATGCATAAAGCATCAAAATTTTATGCTATCTCGAAAAAATTTTTTTAACGAAAATTGACTTTTTTTGACGATTTTTGTTCAAAGGGGGGAGTAAAGGAAAATTTCAAAATCGACTTTGTATTTTTGATGCCAAATGACTTTAAACTGCATGAAACGTCGAGATTTGATGTAAACTCGAAAAAAAAATTTTGACGAAAACCGACTTTTTTCGACTTTTTTTGTTCAAAGGAGGGGAAATTTCCAAATCGAACAGGTATTATTGATGCCAAATGACTTCAAAATGCATAAAGCATCAAAATTTGATGTTATCTCGAAAAATTTTTTTTAACGAAGATTGACTTTTTGACGATTTTTGTTCAAAGGGGGGAGTAAAGGAAAATTTCAAAATCGACTTTGTATTTTTGATGCCAAATGACTTTAAACTGCATGAAACGTCGAGATTTGATGTAAACTCGAAAAAAATTTTTTGACGAAAATCGACTTTTTTCGACTTTTTTTGTTCAAAGGAGGGGAAATTTCCAAATCGAACAGGTATTATTGATGCCAAATGACTTTAAAATGCATAAAGCATCAAAATTTGATGCTATCTCGAAAAAAATTTTTTAACGAAAATTGACTTTTTTTGACGATTTTTGTTCAAAGGGGGGAGTAAAGGAAAATTTCAAAATCGACTTTGTATTTTTGATGCCAAATGACTTTAAACTGCATGAAACGTCGAGATTTGATGTAAACTCGAAAAATTTTTTTTGACGAAAATCGACTTTTTTCGACTTTTTTTATTCAAAGGAGGGGAAATTTCCAAATCGAACAGGTATTATTGATGCCAAATGACTTTAAAATGCATAAAGCATCAAAATTTGATGCTATCTCGAAAAATTTTTTTTAACGAAAACTGACTTTTTTTGACGATTTTTGTTCAAAGGGGGGAGTAAAGGAAAATTTCAAAATCGACTTTGTATTTTTGATGCCAAATGACTTTAAACTGCATGAAACGTCGAGATTTGATGTAAACTCGAAAAAATTTTTTTGACGAAAATCGACTTTTTTCGACTTTTTTTGTTCAAAGGGGGGGAAATTTCCAAATCGAACAGGTATTATTGATGCCAAATGACTTTAAAATGCATAAAGCATCAAAATTAGATGTTATCTCGAAAAATTTTTTTTAACGAAAATTGACTTTTTTTGACGATTTTTGTTCAAAGGGGGGAGTAAAGGAAAATTTCAAAATCGACTTTGTATTTTTGATGCCAAATGACTTTAAACTGCATGAAACGTCGAGATTTGATGTAAACTCGAAAAAAAATTTTTGACAAAAATCGACTTTTTTCGACTTTTTTTGTTCAAAGGGGGGGAAATTTCCAAATCGAACAGGTATTATTGATGCCAAATGACTTTAAAATGCATAAAGCATCAAAATTTGATGTTATCTCGAAAAATTTTTTTTAACGAAAATTGACTTTTTTTGACGATTTTTGTTCAAAGGGGGGAGTAAAGGAAAATTTCAAAATCGACTTTGTATTTTTGATGCCAAATGACTTTAAACTGCATGAAACGTCGAGATTTGATGTAAACTCGAAAAATTTTTTTTGACGAAAATCGACTTTTTTCGACTTTTTTTGTTCAAAGGGGGGGAAATTTCCAAATCGAACAGGTATTATTGATGCCAAATGACTTTAAAATGCATAAAGCATCAAAATTTGATGCTATCTCGAAAAATTTTTTTTAACGAAAATTGACTTTTTTTGACGATTTTTGTTCAAAGGGGGGAGTAAAGGAAAATTTCAAAATCGACTTTGTATTTTTGATGCCAAATGACTTTAAACTGCATGAAACGTCGAGATTTGATGTAAACTCGAAAATTTTTTTTGACGAAAATCGACTTTTTTCGACTTTTTTTGTTCAAAGGGGGGGAAATTTCCAAATCGAACAGGTATTATTGATGCCAAATGACTTTAAAATGCATAAAGCATCAAAATTTGATGCTATCTCGAAAAAAAATTTTTTAACGAAAATTGACTTTTTTTGACGATTTTTGTTCAAAGGGGGGAGTAAAGGAAAATTTCAAAATCGACTTTGTATTTTTGATGCCAAATGACTTTAAACTGCATGAAACGTCGAGATTTGATGTAAACTCGAAAAAATTTTTTTGACGAAAATCGACTTTTTTCGACTTTTTTTGTTCAAAGGGGGGGAAATTTCCAAATCGAACAGGTATTATTGATGCCAAATGACTTTAAAATGCATAAAGCATCAAAATTTGATGCTATCTCGAAATTTTTTTTTTAACGAAAATTGACTTTTTTTGACGATTTTTGTTCAAAGGGGGGAGCAAAGGAAAATTTCAAAATCGACTTTGTATTTTTGATGCCAAATGACTTTAAACTGCATGAAACGTCGAGATTTGATGTAAACTCGAAAAAAATTTTTTGACGAAAATCGACTTTTTTCGACTTTTTTTGTTCAAAGGGGGGGGGAAATTTCCAAATCGAACAGGTATTATTGATGCCAAATGACTTTAAAATGCATAAAGCATCAAAATTTGATGCCATCTCGAAAAAATTTTTTTAACGAAAATTGACTTTTTTTGACGATTTTTGTTCAAAGGGGGGAGTAAAGGAAAATTTCAAAATCGACTTTGTATTTTTGATGCCAAATGACTTTAAACTGCATGAAACGTCGAGATTTGATGTAAACTCGAAAAAAATTTTTTGACGAAAATCGACTTTTTTCGACTTTTTTTGTTCAAAGGGGGGGAAATTTCCAAATCGAACAGGTATTATTGATGCCAAATGACTTTAAAATGCATAAAGCATCAAAATTTGATGCTATCTCGAAAAATTTTTTTTAACGAAAATTGACTTTTTTGACGATTTTTGTTCAAAGGGGGGAGTAAAGGAAAATTTCAAAATCGACTTTGTATTTTTGATGCCAAATGACTTTAAACTGCATGAAACGTCGAGATTTGATGTAAACTCGAAAAAATTTTTTTGACGAAAATCGACTTTTTTCGACTTTTTTTGTTCAAAGGGGGGGAAATTTCCAAATCGAACAGGTATTATTGATGCCAAATGACTTTAAAATGCATAAAGCATCAAAATTTGATGCTATCTCGAAAATTTTTTTTTAACGAAAATTGACTTTTTTGACGATTTTTGTTCAAAGGGGGGAGTAAAGGAAAATTTCAAAATCGACTTTGTATTTTTGATGCCAAATGACTTTAAACTGCATGAAACGTCGAGATTTAATGTAAACTCGAAAAATTTTTTTTGACGAAAATCGACTTTTTTCGACTTTTTTTATTCAAAGGAGGGGAAATTTCCAAATCGAACAGGTATTATTGATGCCAAATGACTTTAAAATGCATAAAGCATCAAAATTTGATGTTATCTCGAAAAAAATTTTTTAACGAAAATTGACTTTTTTTGACGATTTTTGTTCAAAGTGGGGAGGGAGTAAAGGAAAATTTCAAAATCGACTTTCTATTTTTGATGCCAAATGACTAAACTGCATGAAACGTCGAGATTTGATGTAAACTCGAAAAAATTGTTTTGACGAAAATCGACTTTTTTCGACTTTTTTTGTTCAAAGGGGGGGAAATTTCCAAATCGAACAGGTATTATTGATGCCAAATGACTTTAAAATGCATAAAGCATCAAAATTTGATGCTATCTCGAAAATTTTTTTTTAACGAAAATTGACTTTTTTTGACGATTTTTGTTCAAAGGGGGGAGTAAAGGAAAATTTCAAAATCGACTTTGTAGTTTTGATGCCAAATGACTTTAAACTGCATGAAACGTCGAGATTTGATGTAAACTCGAAAAATTTTTTTTGACGAAAATCGACTTTTTTCGACTTTTTTTGTTCAAAGGAGGGGAAATTTCCAGATCGAACAGGTATTATTGATGCCAAATGACTTTAAAATGCATAAAGCATCAAAATTTTATGCTATCTCGAAAAATTTTTTTTAACGAGAATTGACTTTTTTTGACGATTTTTGTTCAAAGGGGGGAGTAAAGGAAAATTTCAAAATCGACTTTGTATTTTTGATGCCAAATGACTTTAAACTGCATGAAACGTCGAGATTTGATGTAAACTCGAAAAAAATTTTTTGACGAAAATCGACTTTTTTCGACTTTTTGTTCAAAGGAGGGGAAATTTCCAAATCGAACAGGTATTATTGATGCCAAATGACTTCAAAATGCATAAAGCATCAAAATTTGATGTTATCTCGAAAAAATTTTTTTAACGAAGATTGACTTTTTTTGACGATTTTTGTTCAAAGGGGGGAGTAAAGGAAAATTTCAAAATCGACTTTGTATTTTTGATGCCAAATGACTTTAAACTGCATGAAACGTCGAGATTTGATGTAAACTCGAAAAAATTTTTTTGACGAAAATCGACTTTTTTCGACTTTTTTTGTTCAAAGGAGGGAAAATTTCCAAATCGAACAGGTATTATTGATGCCAAATGACTTTAAAATGCATAAAGCATCAAAATTTGATGCTATCTCGAAAAATTTTTTTTAACGAAAATTGACTTTTTTTGACGATTTTTGTTCAAAGGGGGGAGTAAAGGAAAATTTCAAAATCGACTTTGTATTTTTGATGCCAAATGACTTTAAACTGCATGAAACGTCGAGATTTGATGTAAACTCGAAAAATTTTTTTTGACGAAAATCGACTTTTTTCGACTTTTTTTATTCAAAGGAGGGGAAATTTCCAAATCGAACAGGTATTATTGATGCCAAATGACTTTAAAATGCATAAAGCATCAAAATTTGATGCTATCTCGAAAAAATTTTTTTAACGAAAATTGACTTTTTTTGACGATTTTTGTTCAAAGGGGGGAGTAAAGGAAAATTTCAAAATCGACTTTGTATTTTTGATGCCAAATGACTTTAAACTGCATGAAACGTCGAGATTTGATGTAAACTCGAAAAAAATTTTTTGGCGAAAATCGACTTTTTTCGACTTTTTTTGTTCAAAGGAGGGGAAATTTCCAAATCGAACAGGTATTATTGATGCCAAATGACTTTAAAATGCATAAAGCATCAAAATTTTATGCTATCTCGAAAAATTTTTTTTAACGAAAATTGACTTTTTTTGACGATTTTTGTTCAAAGGGGGGAGTAAAGGAAAATTTCAAAATCGACTTTGTATTTTTGATGCCAAATGACTTTAAACTGCATGAAACGTCGAGATTTGATGTAAACTCGAAAAAAAAATTTTGACGAAAACCGACTTTTTTCGACTTTTTTTGTTCAAAGGAGGGGAAATTTCCAAATCGAACAGGTATTATTGATGCCAAATGACTTCAAAATGCATAAAGCATCAAAATTTGATGTTATCTCGAAAATTTTTTTTTAACGAAGATTGACTTTTTGACGATTTTTGTTCAAAGGGGGGAGTAAAGGAAAATTTCAAAATCGACTTTGTATTTTTGATGCCAAATGACTTTAAACTGCATGAAACGTCGAGATTTGATGTAAACTCGAAAAAATTTTTTTGACGAAAATCGACTTTTTTCGACTTTTTTTGTTCAAAGGAGGGGAAATTTCCAAATCGAACAGGTATTATTGATGCCAAATGACTTTAAAATGCATAAAGCATCAAAATTTGATGCTATCTCGAAAATTTTTTTTTAACGAAAATTGACTTTTTTTGACGATTTTTGTTCAAAGGGGGGAGTAAAGGAAAATTTCAAAATCGACTTTGTATTTTTGATGCCAAATGACTTTAAACTGCATGAAACGTCGAGATTTGATGTAAACTCGAAAAAATTTTTTTGACGAAAATCGACTTTTCTTGTTCAAAGGAGGGGAAATTTCCAAATCGAACAGGTATTATTGATGCCAAATGACTTCAAAATGCATAAAGCATCAAAATTTGATGTTATCTCGAAAAAAAATTTTTAACGAAAATTGACTTTTTTGACGATTTTTGTTCAAAGGGGGGAGTAAAGGAAAATTTCAAAATCGACTTTGTATTTTTGATGCCAAATGACTTTAAACTGCATGAAACGTCGAGATTTGATGTAAACTCGAAAAAATTTTTTTGGCGAAAATCGACTTTTTTCGACTTTTTTTGTTCAAAGGAGGGGAAATTTCCAAATCGAACAGGTATTATTGATGCCAAATGACTTCAAAATGCATAAAGCATCAAAATTTGATGTTATCTCGAAAATTTTTTTTTAACGAAAATAGACTTTTTTTGACGATTTTTGTTCAAAGGGGGGAGTAAAGGAAAATTTCAAAATCGACTTTGTATTTTTGATGCCAAATGACTTTAAACTGCATGAAACGTCGAGATTTGATGTAAACTCGAAAAAAAATTTTTGACGAAAACCGACTTTTTTCGACTTTTTTTGTTCAAAGGAGGGGAAATTTCCAAATCGAACAGGTATTATTGATGCCAAATGACTTCAAAATGCATAAAGCATAAAAATTTGATGTTATATCGAAAAAAAATTTTTAACGAAAATTTACTTTTTTTGACGATTTTTGTTCAAAGGGGGGAGTAAAGGAAAATTTCAAAATCGACTTTGTATTTTTGATGCCAAATGACTTTAAACTGCATGAAACGTCGAGATTTGATGTAAACTCGAAAAAAAATTTTTGACGAAAATCGACTTTTTTCGACTTTTTGTTCAAAGGAGGGGAAATTTCCAAATCGAACAGGTATTATTGATGCCAAATGACTTCAAAATGCATAAAGCATCAAAATTTGATGGTATCTCGAAAATTTTTTTTTAACGAAAATTGACTTTTTTTGACGATTTTTGTCAAAGGGGGGAGTAAAGGAAAATTTCAAAATCGACTTTCTATTTTTGATGCCAAATGACTTTAAACTGCATGAAACGTCGAGATTTTTTGTAAACTCGAAAATTTTTTTTGACGAAAATCGACTTTTTTCGACTTTTTTTGTTTAAAGGGGGGGAAATTTCCAAATCGAACAGGAATTATTGATGCCAAATGACTTTAAAATGCATAAAGCATCAAAATTTGATGTCATCGCGAAAAAATTTTTTAACGAAAATTGACTTTTTTTGACGATTTTTGTTCAAAGGGGGGAGTAAAGGAAAATTTCAAAATCGACTTTGTATTTTTGATGCCAAATGACTTTAAACTGCATGAAACGTCGAGATTTTATGTAAACTCGAAAAAATTTTTTTGACGAAAATCGACTTTTTTCGTTCAAAGGGGGGGAAATTTCCAAATCGAACAGGAATTATTGATGCGAAATGACTTTAAAATGCATAAAGCATCAAAATTTGATGTTATCTCGAAAAAAATTTTTAACGAAAATTGACTTTTTTTGACGATTTTTGTTCAAAGGGGGGAGTAAAGGAAAATTTCAAAATCGACTTTCTATTTTTGATGCCAAATGACTTTAAACTGCATGAAACGTCGAGATTTTTTGTAAACTCGAAAAATTTTTTTGACGAAAATCGACTTTTTTCGACTTTTTTTGTTCAAAGGGGGGGAAATTTCCAAATCGAACAGGAATTATTGATGCCAAATGACTTTAAAATGCATAAAGCATCAAAATTTGATGTTATCTCGAAAATTTTTTTTAACGAAAATTGACTTTTTTTGACGATTTTTGTTCAAAGTGGGGAGGGAGTAAAGGAAAATTTCAAAATCGACTTTCTATTTTTGATGCCAAATGACTAAACTGCATGAAACGTCGAGATTTGATGTAAACTCGAAAAAATTGTTTTGACGAAAATCGACTTTTTTCGACTTTTTTTGTTCAAAGGGGGGGAAATTTCCAAATCGAACAGGTATTATTGATGCCAAATGACTTTAAAATGCATAAAGCATCAAAATTTGATGTTATCTCGAAAAATTTTTTTTAACGAAAATTGACTTTTTTTAACGATTTTTGTTCAAAGGGGGGAGTAAAGGAAAATTTCAAAATCGACTTTGTATTTTTGATGCCAAATGACTTTAAACTGCATGAAACGTCGAGATTTGATGTAAACTCGAAAAAAATTTTTGACGAATATCGAAATTTTTTGACGAAAACCATCTTTTTTCGACTTTTTTTTGTTCATAGAGGGGGAAATTTCCAAATTGAACAGGTATTATTGATGCCAAATGACTTTAAAATGCATACAGCATCAAAATTTGATGTTATCTCGAAAAATTTTTTTAACGAAATTTGACTTTTTTTGACGATTTTTGTTCAAAGGGGGAGTAAAGGAAAATTTCAAAATCGACTTTGTATTTTTGATGCCAAATGACTTTAAACTGCATGAAACGTCGAGATTTGATGTAAACTCGAAAAAATTTTTTTGACGAAAATCGAAAATTTTTGACGAAAACCATCTTTTTTCGACTTTTTTTGTTCATAGAGGGGGAAATTTCCAAATTGAACAGGTATTATTGATGCCAAATGACTTTTTTGACGAAAATCGACTTTTTTCGACTTTTCGTTCAAAGGGGGGGAAATTTCCAAATCGAACAGGAATTATTGATGCCAAATGACTTTAAAATGCATAAAGCATCAAAATTTGATGCTATCTCGAAAAAATTTTTTAACGAAAATTGACTTTTTTTGACGATTTTTGTTCAAAGTGGGGAGGGAGTAAAGGAAAATTTCAAAATCGACTTTCTATTTTTGATGCCAAATGACTAAACTGCATGAAACGTCGAGATTTGATGTAAACTCGAAAAAATTGTTTTGACGAAAATCGACTTTTTTCGACTTTTTTTGTTCAAAGGGGGGGAAATTTCCAAATCGAACAGGTATTATTGATGCCAAATGACTTTAAAATGCATAAAGCATCAAAATTTGATGTTATCTCGAAAATTTTTTTTTAACGAAAATTGACTTTTTTTAACGATTTTTGTTCAAAGGGGGGAGTAAAGGAAAATTTCAAAATCGACTTTGTATTTTTGATGCCAAATGACTTTAAACTGCATGAAACGTCGAGATTTGATGTAAACTCGAAAAAAATTTTTGACGAAAATCGAAATTTTTTGACGAAAACCATCTTTTTTCGACTTTTTTTTGTTCATAGAGGGGGAAATTTCCAAATTGAACAGGTATTATTGATGCCAAATGACTTTAAAATGCATACAGCATCAAAATTTGATGTTATCTCGAAAATTTTTTTTAACGAAATTTGACTTTTTTTGACGATTTTTGTTCAAAGGGGGAGTAAAGGAAAATTTCAAAATCGACTTTGTATTTTTGATGCCAAATGACTTTAAACTGCATGAAACGTCGAGATTTGATGTAAACTCGAAAAATTTTTTTTGACGAAAATCGAAAATTTTTGACGAAAACCATCTTTTTTCGACTTTTTTTGTTCATAGAGGGGGAAATTTCCAAATTGAACAGGTATTATTGATGCCAAATGACTTGAAAATGCATAAAGCATCAAAATTTGATGTTATCTCGAAAAAAATTTTTTAACGAAAATTGACTTTTTTTGACGATTTTTGTTCAAAGGGGGGAGTAAAGGAAAATTTCAAAATCGACTTTGTATTTTTGATGCCAAATGACTTTAAACTGCATGAAACGTCGAGATTTGATGTAAACTCGAAAATTTTTTTTTGACGAAGATCGAAAATTTTTGACGAAAACCATCTTTTTTCGACTTTTTTTGTTCATAGAGGGGGAAATTTCTAAATTGAACAGGTATTATTGATGCCAAATGACTTTAAAATGCATAAAGCATCAAAATTTGATGGTATCTCAAAAAAAAATTTTTAACGAAAATTGACTTTTTTTGACGATTTTTGTTCAAAGGGGGGAGTAAAGGAAAATTTCAAAATCGACTTTGTATTTTTGATGCCAAATGACTTTAAACTGCATGAAACGTCGAGATTTGATGTAAACTCGAAAAAATTTTTTTGACGAAAATCGACTTTTTTCGACTTTTTTTGTTCAAAGGGGGGAAATTTCCAAATCGAACAGGTATTATTGATGCCAAATGACTTTAAAATGCATAAAGCATCAAAATTTGATGTTATCTCGAAAATTTTTTTTTAACGAAAATTGACTTTTTTTGACGATTTTTGTTCAAAGGGGGGAGTAAAGGAAAATTTCAAAATCGGCTTTGTATTTTTGATGCCAAATGACTTTAAACTGCATGAAACGTCGAGATTTGATGTAAACTCGAAAAAAATTTTTTGACGAAAATCGACTTTTTTTGACTTTTTGTTCAAAGGAGGGGAAATTTCCAAATCGAACAGGTATTATTGATGCCAAATGACTTTAAAATGCATAAAGCATCAAAATTTGATGCTATCTCGAAAAATTTTTTTTAACGAAAATTGACTTTTTTTGACGATTTTTGTTCAAAGGGGGGAGTAAAGGAAAATTTCAAAATCGACTTTGTATTTTTGATGCCAAATGACTTTAAACTGCATGAAACGTCGAGATTTGATGTAAACTCGAAAAAAAATTTTTGACGAAAATCGACTTTTTTCGACTTTTTTTGTTCAAAGGGGGGGAAATTTCCAAATCGAACAGGTATTATTGATGCCAAATGACTTTAAAATGCATAAAGCATCAAAATTTGATGTTATCTCGAAAAATTTTTTTTAACGAAAATTGACTTTTTTGACGATTTTTGTTCAAAGGGGGGAGTAAAGGAAAATTTCAAAATCGACTTTGTATTTTTGATGCCAAATGACTTTAAACTGCATGAAACGTCGAGATTTGATGTAAACTCGAAAAAAAATTTTTGACGAAAATCGACTTTTTTCGACTTTTTTTGTTCAAAGGAGGGGAAATTTCCAAATCGAACAGGTATTATTGATGCCAAATGACTTTAAAATGCATAAAGCATCAAAATTTGATGTTATCTCGAAAAATTTTTTTTAACGAAAATTGACTTTTTTTGACGATTTTTGTTCAAAGGGGGGAGTAAAGGAAAATTTCAAAATCGACTTTGTATTTTTGATGCCAAATGACTTTAAACTGCATGAAACGTCGAGATTTGATGTAAACTCGAAAAAAAATTTTTGACCAAAATCGACTTTTTTCGACTTTTTTTGTTCAAAGGAGGGGAAATTTCCAAATCGAACAGGTATTATTGATGCCAAATGACTTTAAAATGCATAAAGCATCAAAATTTGATGTTATCTGGAAAATTTTTTTTTAACGAAAATTGACTTTTTTTGACGATTTTTGTTCAAAGGGGGGAGTAAAGGAAAATTTCAAAATCGACTTTGTATTTTTGATGCCAAATGACTTTAAACTGCATGAAACGTCGAGATTTGATGTAAACTCGAAAAAATTTTTTTGACGAAAATCGACTTTTTTTGACTTTTTGTTCAAAGGAGGGGAAATTTCCAAATCGAACAGGTATTATTGATGCCAAATGACTTTAAAATGCATAAAGCATCAAAATTTGATGCTATCTCGAAAAAATTTTTTTAACGAAAATTGACTTTTTTTGACGATTTTTGTTCAAAGGGGGGAGTAAAGGAAAATTTCAAAATCGACTTTGTATTTTTGATGCCAAATGACTTTAAACTGCATGAAACGTCGAGATTTGATGCAAACTCGAAAAAAATTTTTTGACGAAAATCGAAATTTTTTGACGAAAACCATCTTTTTTCGACTTTTTTTGTTCATGGAGGGGGAAATTTCCAAATTGAACAGGTATTATTGATGCCAAATGACTTTAAAATGCATAAAGCATCAAAATTTGATGTTATCTCGAAAAAATTTTTTAACGAAATTTGACTTTTTTTGACGATTTTTGTTCAAAGGGGGGAGTAAAGGAAAATTTCAAAATCGACTTTGTATTTTTGATGCCAAATGACTTTAAACTGCATGAAACGTCGAGATTTGATGTAAACTCGAAAATTTTTTTTGACGAAAATCGAAAATTTTTGACGAAAACCATCTTTTATCGACTTTTTTTGTTCATAGAGGGGGAAATTTCCAAATTGAACAGGTATTATTGATGCCAAATGACTTGAAAATGCATAAAGCATCAAAATTTGATGTCATCTCGAAAAATTTTTTTTAACGAAAATTGACTTTTTTTGACGATTTTTGTTCAAAGGGGGGAGTAAAGGAAAATTTCAAAATCGACTTTGTATTTTTGATGCCAAATGACTTTAAACTGCATGAAACGTCGAGATTTGATGTAAACTCGAAAATTTTTTTTTTGACGAAAATCGAAAATTTTTGACGAAAACCATCTTTTTTCGACTTTTTTTGTTCATAGAGGGGGAAATTTCCAAATTGAACAGGTATTATTGATGCCAAATGACTTTAAAATGCATAAAGCATCAAAATTTGATGTTATCTCGAAAAATTTTTTTTAACGAAAATTGACTTTTTTTGACGATTTTTGTTCAAAGGGGGGAGTAAAGGAAAATTTCAAAATCGACTTTGTATTTTTGATGCCAAATGACTTTAAACTGCATGAAACGTCGAGATTTGATGTAAACTCGAAAAAAATTTTTTGACGAAAATCGAAAATTTTTGACGAAAACCATCTTTTTTCGACTTTTTTTGTTCATAGAGGGGAATATTTCCAAATTGAACAGGTATTATTGATGCCAAATGACTTTAAAATGCATAAAGCATCAAAATTTGATGTTATCTCGAAAAATTTTTTTTAACGAAAATTGACTTTTTTTAACGATTTTTGTTCAAAGGGGGGAGTAAAGGAAAATTTCAAAATCGACTTTGTATTTTTGATGCCAAATGACTTTAAACTGCATGAAACGTCGAGATTTGATGTAAACTCGAAAAAATTTTTTTGACGAAAATCGAAAATTTTTGACGAAAACCATCTTTTTTCGACTTTTTTTGTTCATAGAGGGGGAAATTTCCAAATTGAACAGGTATTATTGATGCCAAATGACTTGAAAATGCATAAAGCATCAAAATTTGATGTTATCTCGAAAAATTTTTTTTAACGAAAATTGACTTTTTTTGACGATTTTTGTTCAAAGGGGGGAGTAAAGGAAAATTTCAAAATCGACTTTGTATTTTTGATGCCAAATGACTTTAAACTGCATGAAACGTCGAGATTTGATGTAAACTCGAAAATTTTTTTTTGACGAAGATCGAAAATTTTTGACGAAAACCATCTTTTTTCGACTTTTTTTGTTCATAGAGGGGGAAATTTCTAAATTGAACAGGTATTATTGATGCCAAATGACTTTAAAATGCATAAAGAATCAAAATTTGATGTTATCTCGAAAAAAATTTTTTTAACGAAAATTGACTTTTTTTGACGATTTTTGTGCAAAGGGGGGAGTAAAGGAAAATTTCAAAATCGACTTTGTATTTTTGATGCCAAATGACTTTAAACTGCATGAAACGTCGAGATTTGGTGTAAACTCGAAAAATTTTTTTTGACGAAAATCGACTTTTTTCGACTTTTTTTGTTCAAAGGAGGGGAAATTTCCAAATCGAACAGGTATTATTGATGCCAAATGACTTTAAAATGCATAAAGCATCAAAATTTGATGCTATCTCGAAATTTTTTTTTTAACGAAAATTGACTTTTTTTGACGATTTTTGTTCAAAGGGGGGAGTAAAGGAAAATTTCAAAATCGACTTTGTATTTTTGATACCAAATGACTTTAAACTGCATGAAACGTCGAGATTTGATGTAAACTCGAAAAAATTTTTTTGACGAAAGTCGACTTTTTTCGACTTTGTTCAAAGGGGGGGAAATTTCCAAATCGAACAGGTATTATTGATGCCAAATGACTTTAAAATGCATAAAGCATCAAAATTTGATGCTATCTCGAAAAATTTGTTTTAACGAAAATTGACTTTTTTGACGATTTTTGTTCAAAGGGGGGAGTAAAGGAAAATTTCAAAATCGACTTTGTATTTTTGATGCCAAATGACTTTAAACTGCATGAAACGTCGAGATTTGATGTAAACTCGAAAAAAAATTTTGACGAAAACCGACTTTTTTCGACTTTTTTTGTTCAAAGGAGGGGAAATTTCCAAATCGAACAGGTATTATTGATGCCAAATGACTTTAAAATGCATAAAGCATCAAAATTTGATGCTATCTCGAAAAAATTTTTTTAACGAAAATTGACTTTTTTTGACGATTTTTGTTCAAAGGGGGGAGTAAAGGAAAATTTCAAAATCGACTTTGTATTTTTGATGCCAAATGACTTTAAACTGCATGAAACGTCGAGATTTGATGTAAACTCGAAATTTTTTTTTGACGAAAATCGACTTTTTTCGACTTTTTTTGTTCAAAGGGGGGGAAATTTCCAAATCGAACAGGTATTATTGATGCCAAATGACTTTAAAATGCATAAAGCATCAAAATTTGATGCTATCTCGAAAAAATTTTTTTAACGAAAATTGACTTTTTTTGACGATTTTTGTTCAAAGGGGGGAGTAAAGGAAAATTTCAAAATCGACTTTGTATTTTTGATGCCAAATGACTTTAAACTGCATGAAACGTCGAGATTTGATGTAAACTCGAAAAATTTTTTTTGACGAAAATCGACTTTTTTTGTTCAAAGGGGGGAAATTTCCAAATCGAACAGGTATTATTGATGCCAAATGACTTTAAAATGCATAAAGCATCAAAATTTGATGCTATCTCGAAAAAAAATTTTTAACGAAAATTGACTTTTTTTGACGATTTTTGTTCAAAGGGGGGAGTAAAGGAAAATTTCAAAATCGACTTTGTATTTTTGATGCCAAATGACTTTAAACTGCATGAAACGTCGAGATTTGGTGTAAACTCGAAAAAAAATTTTTGACGAAAATCGACTTTTTTCGACTTTTTTTGTTCAAAGGAGGGGAAATTTCCAAATCGAACAGGTATTATTGATGCCAAATGACTTTAAAATGCATAAAGCATCAAAATTTGATGCTATCTCGAAAAAAAATTTTTAACGAAAATTGACTTTTTTTGACGATTTTTGTTCAAAGGGGGGAGTAAAGGAAAATTTCAAAATCGACTTTGTATTTTTGATGCCAAATTACTTTAAACTGCATGAAACGTCGAGATTTGATGTAAACACGAAAAAAAATTTTTTGACGAAAATCGACTTTTTCGACTTTTTTTGTTCAAAGGGGGGGAAATTTCCAAATCGAACAGGTATTATTGATGCCAAATGACTTTAAAATGCATAAAGCATCAAAATTTGATGCTATCTCGAAAAATTTTTTTTAACGAAAATTGACTTTTTTTGACGATTTTTGTTCAAAGGGGGGAGTAAAGGAAAATTTCAAAATCGACTTTGTATTTTTGATGCCAAATTACTTTAAACTGCATGAAACGTCGAGATTTGATGTAAACACGAAAAAATTTTTTTTGACGAAAATCGACTTTTTCGACTTTTTTTGTTCAAAGGGGGGGAAATTTCCAAATCGAACAGGTATTATTGATGCCAAATGACTTTAAAATGCATAAAGCATCAAAATTTGATGCTATCTCGAAAAAATTTTTTTAACGAAAATTGACTTTTTTTGACGATTTTTGTTCAAAGGGGGGAGTAAAGGAAAATTTCAAAATCGACTTTGTATTTTTGATGCCAAATGACTTTAAACTGCATGAAACGTCGAGATTTGATGTAAACTCGAAAAAAAATTTTTGACGAAAATCGACTTTTTTCGACTTTTTTTGTTCAAAGGGGGGGAAATTTCCAAATCGAACAGGTATTATTGATGCCAAATGACTTTAAAATGCATAAAGCATCAAAATTTGATGCTATCTCGAAAAATTTTTTTTAACGAAAATTGACTTTTTTTGACGATTTTTGTTCAAAGGGGGGAGTAAAGGAAAATTTCAAAATCGACTTTGTATTTTTGATGCCAAATGACTTTAAACTGCATGAAACGTCGAGATTTGGTGTAAACTCGAAAAAAAAATTTTGACGGAAATCGACTTTTTGCGTTCAAAGGAGGGGAAATTTCCAAATCGAACAGGTATTATTGATGCCAAATGACTTTAAAATGCATAAAGCATCAAAATTTGATGTTATCTCAAAAAAATTTTTTTAACGAAAATTGACTTTTTTTGACGATTTTTGTTCAAAGGGGGGAGTAAAGGAAAATTTCAAAATCGACTTTGTATTTTTGATGCCAAATGACTTTAAACTGCATGAAACGTCGAGATTTGATGTAAACTCGAAAAAAAATTTTTGACGAAAATCGACTTTTTTCGACTTTTTTTGTTCAAAGGGGGGGAAATTTCCAAATCGAACAGGTATTATTGATGCCAAATGACTTTAAAATGCATAAAGCATCAAAATTTGATGCTATCTCGAAAATTTTTTTTTAACGAAAATTGACTTTTTTTTGACGATTTTTATTCAAAGGGGGGAGTAAAGGAAAATTTCAAAATCGACTTTGTATTTTTGATGCCAAATGACTTTAAACTGCATGAAACGTCGAGATTTGATGTAAACTCGAAAATATTTTTTGACGAAAATCGACTTTTTTTGTTCAAAGGGGGGGGGAAATTTCCAAATCGAACAGGTATTATTGATGCCAAATGACTTTAAAATGCATAAAGCATCAAAATTTGATGCTATCTCGAAAATTTTTTTTTAACGAGAATTGACTTTTTTTGACGATTTTTGTTCAAAGGGGGGAGTAAAGGAAAATTTCAAAATCGACTTTGTATTTTTGATGCCAAATGACTTTAAACTGCATGAAACGTCGAGATTTGATGTAAACTCGAAAAAAATTTTTTGACGAAAATCGACTTTTTTTGTTCAAAGGGGGGGAAATTTCCAAATCGAACAGGTATTATTGATGCCAAATGACTTTAAAATGCATAAAGCATCAAAATTTGATGTTATCTCGAAAAATTTTTTTTAACGAAAATTGACTTTTTTTGACGATTTTTGTTCAAAGGGGGGAGTAAAGGAAAATTTCAAAATCGACTTTGTATTTTTGATGCCAAATGACTTTAAACTGCATGAAACGTCGAGATTTGATGTAAACTCGAAAAAAAATTTTTGACGAAAATCGACTTTTTTCGACTTTTTTTGTTCAAAGGGGGGGAAATTTCCAAATCGAACAGGTATTATTGATGCCAAATGACTTTAAAATGCATAAAGCATCAAAATTTGATGCTATCTCGAATATTTTTTTTTAACGAAAATTGACTTTTTTGACGATTTTTGTTCAAAGGGGGGAGTAAAGGAAAATTTCAAAATCGACTTTGTATTTTTGATGCCAAATGACTTTAAACTGCATGAAACGTCGAGATTTGATGTAAACACGAAAAAATTTTTTTGACGAAAATCGACTTTTTTCGACTTTTTTTTTTCAAAGGGGGGGAAATTTCCAAATCGAACAGGTATTATTGATGCCAAATGATTTTAAAATGCATAAAGCATCAAAATTTGATGCTATCTCAAAAATTTTTTTTTAACGAAAATTGACTTTTTTTGACGATTTTTGTTCAAAGGGGGGAGTAAAGGAAAATTTCAAAATCGACTTTGTATTTTTGATGCCAAATAACTTTGACGAGATTTGATGTAAACTCGAAAAAAAATTTTTTGACGAAAATCGACTTTTTCGACTTTTTTTGTTCAAAGGGGGGGAAATTTCCAAATCGAACAGGTATTATTGATGCCAAATGACTTTAAAATGCATAAAGCATCAAAATTTGATGCTATCTCGAAAATTTTTTTTTAACGAGAATTGACTTTTTGACGATTTTTGTTCAAAGGGGGGAGTAAAGGAAAATTTCAAAATCGACTTTGTATTTTTGATGCCAAATGACTTTAAACTGCATGAAACGTCGAGATTTGATGTAAACTCGAAAAAAAAATTTTGACGAAAATCGACTTTTTTCGACTTTTTTTGTTCAAAGGGGGGGAAATTTCCAAATCGAACAGGTATTATTGATGCCAAATGACTTTAAAATGCATAAAGCATCAAAATTTGATGCTATCTCGAAAAAATTTTTTTAACGAAAATTGACTTTTTTTGACGATTTTTGTTCAAAGGGGGGAGTAAAGGAAAATTTCAAAATCGACTTTGTATTTTTGATGCCAAATGACTTTAAACTGCATGAAACGTCGAGATTTGATGTAAACTCGAAAAAAAAATTTTGACGAAAATCGACTTTTTTTGACTTTTTGTTCAAAGGAGGGGAAATTTCCAAATCGAACAGGTATTATTGATGCCAAATGACTTTAAAATGCATAAAGCATCAAAATTTGATGCTATCTCGAAAAAATTTTTTTAACGAAAATTGACTTTTTTTGACGATTTTTGTTCAAAGGGGGGAGTAAAGGAAAATTTCAAAATCGACTTTGTATTTTTGATGCCAAATGACTTTAAACTGCATGAAACGTCGAGATTTGATGTAAACTCGAAAAAAAATTTTTGACGAAAATCGACTTTTTTCGACTTTTTTTGTTCAAAGGGGGGGAAATTTCCAAATCGAACAGGTATTATTGATGCCAAATGACTTTAAAATGCATAAAGCATCAAAATTTGATGCTATCTCGAATATTTTTTTTTAACGAAAATTGACTTTTTTGACGATTTTTGTTCAAAGGGGGGAGTAAAGGAAAATTTCAAAATCGACTTTGTATTTTTGATGCCAAATGACTTTAAACTGCATGAAACGTCGAGATTTGATGTAAACACGAAAAAATTTTTTTGACGAAAATCGACTTTTTTCGACTTTTTTTTTTCAAAGGGGGGGAAATTTCCAAATCGAACAGGTATTATTGATGCCAAATGATTTTAAAATGCATAAAGCATCAAAATTTGATGCTATCTCAAAAATTTTTTTTTAACGAAAATTGACTTTTTTTGACGATTTTTGTTCAAAGGGGGGAGTAAAGGAAAATTTCAAAATCGACTTTGTATTTTTGATGCCAAATAACTTTGACGAGATTTGATGTAAACTCGAAAAAAATTTTTTTGACGAAAATCGACTTTTTCGACTTTTTTTGTTCAAAGGGGGGGAAATTTCCAAATCGAACAGGTATTATTGATGCCAAATGACTTTAAAATGCATAAAGCATCAAAATTTGATGTTATCTCGAAAAAATTTTTTTAACGAAAATTGACTTTTTTTGACGATTTTTGTTCAAAGGGGGGAGTAAAGGAAAATTTCAAAATCGACTTTGTATTTTTGATGCCAAATGACTTTAAACTGCATGAAACGTCGAGATTTGATGTAAACTCGAAAAAAAATTTTTGACGAAAATCGACTTTTTTCGACTTTTTTTGTTCAAAGGGGGGGAAATTTCCAAATCGAACAGGTATTATTGATGCCAAATGACTTTAAAATGCATAAAGCATCAAAATTTGATGCTATCTCGAATATTTTTTTTTAACGAAAATTGACTTTTTTGACGATTTTTGTTCAAAGGGGGGAGTAAAGGAAAATTTCAAAATCGACTTTGTATTTTTGATGCCAAATGACTTTAAACTGCATGAAACGTCGAGATTTGATGTAAACACGAAAAAATTTTTTTGACGAAAATCGACTTTTTTCGACTTTTTTTTTTCAAAGGGGGGGAAATTTCCAAATCGAACAGGTATTATTGATGCCAAATGATTTTAAAATGCATAAAGCATCAAAATTTGATGCTATCTCAAAAATTTTTTTTTAACGAAAATTGACTTTTTTTGACGATTTTTGTTCAAAGGGGGGAGTAAAGGAAAATTTCAAAATCGACTTTGTATTTTTGATGCCAAATAACTTTGACGAGATTTGATGTAAACTCGAAAAAAATTTTTTTGACGAAAATCGACTTTTTCGACTTTTTTTGTTCAAAGGGGGGGAAATTTCCAAATCGAACAGGTATTATTGATGCCAAATGACTTTAAAATGCATAAAGCATCAAAATTTGATGCTATCTCGAAAATTTTTTTTTAACGAGAATTGACTTTTTGACGATTTTTGTTCAAAGGGGGGAGTAAAGGAAAATTTCAAAATCGACTTTGTATTTTTGATGCCAAATGACTTTAAACTGCATGAAACGTCGAGATTTGATGTAAACTCGAAAAAAAAATTTTGACGAAAATCGACTTTTTTCGACTTTTTTTGTTCAAAGGGGGGGAAATTTCCAAATCGAACAGGTATTATTGATGCCAAATGACTTTAAAATGCATAAAGCATCAAAATTTGATGCTATCTCGAAAAAATTTTTTTAACGAAAATTGACTTTTTTTGACGATTTTTGTTCAAAGGGGGGAGTAAAGGAAAATTTCAAAATCGACTTTGTATTTTTGATGCCAAATGACTTTAAACTGCATGAAACGTCGAGATTTGATGTAAACTCGAAAAAAAAATTTTGACGAAAATCGACTTTTTTTGACTTTTTGTTCAAAGGAGGGGAAATTTCCAAATCGAACAGGTATTATTGATGCCAAATGACTTTAAAATGCATAAAGCATCAAAATTTGATGCTATCTCGAAAAAAATTTTTTAACGAAAATTGACTTTTTTTGACGATTTTTGTTCAAAGGGGGGAGTAAAGGAAAATTTCAAAATCGACTTTGTATTTTTGATGCCAAATGACTTTAAACTGCATGAAACGTCGAGATTTGATGTAAACTCGAAAAAAAAATTTTGACGAAAATCGACTTTTTTCGACTTTTTTTGTTCAAAGGGGGGGAAATTTCCAAATCGAACAGGTATTATTGATGCCAAATGACTTTAAAATGCATAAAGCATCAAAATTTGATGCTATCTCGAATATTTTTTTTTAACGAAAATTGACTTTTTTGACGATTTTTGTTCAAAGGGGGGAGTAAAGGAAAATTTCAAAATCGACTTTGTATTTTTGATGCCAAATGACTTTAAACTGCATGAAACGTCGAGATTTGATGTAAACACGAAAAAAATTTTTTGACGAAAATCGACTTTTTTCGACTTTTTTTTTTCAAAGGGGGGGAAATTTCCAAATCGAACAGGTATTATTGATGCCAAATGATTTTAAAATGCATAAAGCATCAAAATTTGATGCTATCTCAAAAATTTTTTTTTAACGAAAATTGACTTTTTTTGACGATTTTTGTTCAAAGGGGGGAGTAAAGGAAAATTTCAAAATCGACTTTGTATTTTTGATGCCAAATAACTTTGACGAGATTTGATGTAAACTCGAAAAAAATTTTTTTGACGAAAATCGACTTTTTCGACTTTTTTTGTTCAAAGGGGGGGAAATTTCCAAATCGAACAGGTATTATTGATGCCAAATGACTTTAAAATGCATAAAGCATCAAAATTTGATGCTATCTCGAAAATTTTTTTTTAACGAGAATTGACTTTTTGACGATTTTTGTTCAAAGGGGGGAGTAAAGGAAAATTTCAAAATCGACTTTGTATTTTTGATGCCAAATGACTTTAAACTGCATGAAACGTCGAGATTTGATGTAAACTCGAAAAAAAAATTTTGACGAAAATCGACTTTTTTCGACTTTTTTTGTTCAAAGGGGGGGAAATTTCCAAATCGAACAGGTATTATTGATGCCAAATGACTTTAAAATGCATAAAGCATCAAAATTTGATGTTATCTCGAAAAAAATTTTTTAACGAAAATTGACTTTTTTTGACGATTTTTGTTCAAAGGGGGGAGTAAAGGAAAATTTCAAAATCGACTTTGTATTTTTGATGCCAAATGACTTTAAACTGCATGAAACGTCGAGATTTGATGTAAACTCGAAAAAAAAATTTTGACGAAAATCGACTTTTTTTGACTTTTTGTTCAAAGGAGGGGAAATTTCCAAATCGAACAGGTATTATTGATGCCAAATGACTTTAAAATGCATAAAGCATCAAAATTTGATGCTATCTCGAAAAAATTTTTTTAACGAAAATTGACTTTTTTTGACGATTTTTGTTCAAAGGGGGGAGTAAAGGAAAATTTCAAAATCGACTTTGTATTTTTGATGCCAAATGACTGACGAGATTTGATGTAAACTCGAAAAAAAATTTTTTGACGAAAATCGACTTTTTCGACTTTTTTTGTTCAAAGGGGGGGAAATTTCCAAATCGAACAGGTATTATTGATGCCAAATGACTTTAAAATGCATAAAGCATCAAAATTTGATGCTATCTCGAAAATTTTTTTTTAACGAGAATTGACTTTTTTTGACGATTTTTGTTCAAAGGGGGGAGTAAAGGAAAATTTCAAAATCGACTTTGTATTTTTGATGCCAAATGACTTTAAACTGCATGAAACGTCGAGATTTGATGTAAACTCGAAAAAAATTTTTTGACGAAAATCGACTTTTTGTTCAAAGGGGGGGAAATTTCCAAATCGAACAGGTATTATTGATGCCAAATGACTTTAAAATGCATAAAGCATCAAAATTTGATGTTATCTCGAAAAATTTTTTTTAACGAAAATTGACTTTTTTTGACGATTTTTGTTCAAAGGGGGGAGTAAAGGAAAATTTCAAAATCGACTTTGTATTTTTGATGCCAAATGACTTTAAACTGCATGAAACGTCGAGATTTGATGTAAACTCGAAAAAAATTTTTTGACGAAAATCGACTTTTTTCGACTTTTTTTGTTCAAAGGGGGGGAAATTTCCAAATCGAACAGGTATTATTGATGCCAAATGACTTTAAAATGCATAAAGCATCAAAATTTGATGCTATCTCGAATATTTTTTTTTAACGAAAATTGACTTTTTTGACGATTTTTGTTCAAAGGGGGGAGTAAAGGAAAATTTCAAAATCGACTTTGTATTTTTGATGCCAAATGACTTTAAACTGCATGAAACGTCGAGATTTGATGTAAACACGAAAAAAATTTTTTGACGAAAATCGACTTTTTTCGACTTTTTTTTGTTCAAAGGGGGGGAAATTTCCAAATCGAACAGGTATTATTGATGCCAAATGATTTTAAAATGCATAAAGCATCAAAATTTGATGCTATCTCAAAAATTTTTTTTTAACGAAAATTGACTTTTTTTGACGATTTTTGTTCAAAGGGGGGAGTAAAGGAAAATTTCAAAATCGACTTTGTATTTTTGATGCCAAATAACTTTGACGAGATTTGATGTAAACTCGAAAAAAATTTTTTTGACGAAAATCGACTTTTTCGACTTTTTTTGTTCAAAGGGGGGGAAATTTCCAAATCGAACAGGTATTATTGATGCCAAATGACTTTAAAATGCATAAAGCATCAAAATTTGATGCTATCTCGAAAAATTTTTTTTAACGAGAATTGACTTTTTGACGATTTTTGTTCAAAGGGGGGAGTAAAGGAAAATTTCAAAATCGACTTTGTATTTTTGATGCCAAATGACTTTAAACTGCATGAAACGTCGAGATTTGATGTAAACTCGAAAAAAAATTTTTGACGAAAATCGACTTTTTTCGACTTTTTTTGTTCAAAGGGGGGGAAATTTCCAAATCGAACAGGTATTATTGATGCCAAATGACTTTAAAATGCATAAAGCATCAAAATTTGATGTTATCTCGAAAAATTTTTTTTAACGAAAATTGACTTTTTTTGACGATTTTTGTTCAAAGGGGGGAGTAAAGGAAAATTTCAAAATCGACTTTGTATTTTTGATGCCAAATGACTTTAAACTGCATGAAACGTCGAGATTTGATGTAAACTCGAAAAAAAAATTTTGACGAAAATCGACTTTTTTTGACTTTTTGTTCAAAGGAGGGGAAATTTCCAAATCGAACAGGTATTATTGATGCCAAATGACTTTAAAATGCATAAAGCATCAAAATTTGATGCTATCTCGAAAAAATTTTTTTAACGAAAATTGACTTTTTTTGACGATTTTTGTTCAAAGGGGGGAGTAAAGGAAAATTTCAAAATCGACTTTGTATTTTTGATGCCAAATGACTTTAAACTGCATGAAACGTCGAGATTTGGTGTAAACTCGAAAAAATTTTTTTGACGAAAATCGACTTTTTTCGACTTTTTTTGTTCAAAGGAGGGGAAATTTTTATTGATGCCAAATGACTTTAAAATGCATAAAGCATCAAAATTTGATGGTATCTCAAAAAAAAATTTTTAACGAAAATTGACTTTTTTTGACGATTTTTGTTCAAAGGGGGGAGTAAAGGAAAATTTCAAAATCGACTTTGTATTTTTGATGCCAAATGACTTTAAACTGCATGAAACGTCGAGATTTGATGTAAACTCGAAAAAAAAATTTTG